>NC_069499.1:331055774-331063274 GCF_027579735.1 Bombina bombina
GTTGACAAACCAGTCTACAATTTACAATAATCTGAACCCAGAATTGTTTGTGTGCTTATAAAGATAAGCTTCTGCCTGATTCATGGGCTGTGTTTGTACAATTAGAGAGAGGGAAGTGAATAGGGCTATAATAATTTAACCTCAACTCTCTATGAGAGATAACAGATTGCTAAGAAAGTCCCTGTATGTCACAGCAGATGGAAACAAATTATGAAATAACTGTTGCTAAATCAGAGATGCTGATCACCTTAGCATCAACCATCTAAGGGACAAAAGGCTCAGTTGCTTGAACAGGTGCAATTTCATTGCCCTTGATTGCCACTGCTGTTATACAACTGAGCTCCAGTAAGTATAAAATATTCCCAAAATAACAGCCAGTACCTGCAGTATCAACCCCCTTTTACCCTGTTCACAGTAGTCCTTACAAACATAAATGCTCTTGAAAGACCATGACCTACAGTATTGTCATTAATGCTCAAGGTGTTAATGATAACATGACACATAGGAAAACTAAGAGCTCCAATCTCACCTTGTCATCTTCTGGTCAGCTGCTCATCACCACCAGCATAAAAACACCACTGCCTTATCCTTCTAATGCACTTTTGGAAACAGGACCATAAACTTCCAAAAGTAAGAGGAGTGGAGATGACGAGAGGAAGAGATGGAAACAATTGGGAAATTTATATATCCAGCCTAGAACATCATGAACATGACTATAAAAGGAGGGAAGGTACACCCCTTTGATAAAGTAGAAAACCACTATATAAGGAACACTGGGAAATAATGAAGATTTGGGGTTCCTCACACACCCCACAACGAATTCCCTCAACAGACACCAGCCTCATACAACAACAAGTATCAAGATAGCATTACAATAAATTAGTAAAGTCCCTGTCCCCTTTTGGAACAGAGGCCTGGGAATAAAAGCCTCCAATATTTCATAGCAGGAATTCACCCAAGAGGCCAAAGGCCAAAGCATGAAAACGAGACATTGGAATACAGTCCCATTGCATTCAATTAATCTAGAAAACATACCAAAAGATAATGCTCAATCTGGGTTTTTTTTCCAAGGGTCAGGTCAGATTTTTAATGTGGCTTTTGCATTCTCAAGGGGAAATGTTGTAAAGGATTCACCTGTTCTACCAAACATGGCTGTACCTGAATTGGTGACTAATGCAGGTAAATGGAGTTGTTCTACAGAACATTTGAACTCTGATCACCCCAGACACCAGTATGTTTGGTTTGATTGTAATCTAGAATTATTTCTGAGAATGTGATATTGTTTGGAGTCCACTCTTCTGTGTTTTTTTTGTGTTTTTTTATTCTGTATTTTAGAGCACTATATCTCAATCTAAAGCATTATATTAAACTTCCAGTTATCTCAGCATTCTGTCAGTATATAGTCTATCGGGATTAAAAGCCTTTTTTAATACAAGACATCAGTTTATTTATATTGGAATTTGGTCTTTTCACGGCTGGTTTTCTAGAAATGCTGTGAAGGTTTGTGAAGTCCAGAATTTATTGTTGTCAAGGAAACCTTCAAAACAGCCAAGTTTTCAGCTAGGAATATTTGAAAATAGTTGCATTGACAGTTTGAAGCGCCAGTCTCTTGGAAGGGCAGAATTAATATTTACTTTTCAAGCTTCATGATTTGCTTTTTGAAGTTCCAATTAAAAGTACAAAAAAATGCTCTAATGTATTTTATAATTACATAAATTGCTTGCCTATAACAATGCGGATGACCCCTGCAACTTGCAGAGCAGCAATGCACTACTAGACCTAGCTGTGTACATCAGATAAACCCAAAACAAGAGGCATTTATGCATAACCAACCAATCACCATCTAGCTCCCAGTAGTGCTTTACTGTTCCTGAGCCTATGTAGGAATGGTTTTCATCAAAGGATACCAATTGAACAAACTACATTTTAAAGCAAAAAACTATTGTGTGATCAGATGTTTAACTTTATTACTAAGAGCAACATCTTTATTTGCAATAGGATGATGTAACCCTATAATAATAATAATAATAAAAGATTTGCAACTTGTTTGTAATCAAAATCTTAATGCCAACTAATTTACCAGTAGCTGCACAGCAAGAGTATGCAACAAGTAGAGACAATCCTTCCACTATTAACTGTGTGCACTTTAGTAGGGTCTTTTTTGTGCCTGTGATTAACTATTTTAGTATGTACAAAACATAAAGTGGGTAACTTATTGCCATATTGGTCCCACAGAGAATGTTCCTTTAGTAGATTACAATACCTTTTAATGTACCAACAAAACCAAGTTTTTTTTATTCCATAAGCTTTCAAGACCTCACAGGAAGAAGAGACCTGTGATATCATTAAAGCTTAAGGAATTAAAAAAAACTTGATTTTGTTAGTCCATTAAAACGTATCACAGTTTACTAAAGGAACAGCATGTACAAAAGTAATATATAAATTGCAATCCATCTTGACAATACTAATACATCAATACATCAAACACATTTTAATTTGCCATTATAATTGTATATTGCCTAAGGATGTTTTAATTACTGTATTAAATGTCAAAGTGACTATATCTGCACCATATTCTTATAGATGAAGCTTTAATGAAGAAGCTACTATTCTATGTAATCTATGTGGTCAATTCCATTTTAGCACAGAACAGTGCACTGGTTCCGCATAGGAGGGAAGAACTACTTGTTACTATGGTATTTTTCTGAGCATGTAACAGCTAAATCACTAACGCACACTAAAGACAAGAACATTTCCGGACATATTTAGAGTGACATAACCTTTCATACACCTGCATAGCAAGAAATACTGAGAAATATATCCTCCAACCAGGAGCTGCAGCTGGAGCCCTGGATAGCTCAGTTCCCCATTTGCTATCAAATGTCATTTCTTACTGCCAAATACAAGTTAAAATGTTGTAATCTGATGAGATTACAAATCATTATTTAGCAATAATTGAGGTAGTTATCCAGCCAACACACTGACAGAAGAAAAAAACACAGATACACTTGCTCCTGCGTTTTTTCATTTGACTTATTTTAGGAGAATTAACACAGGAGAACACAATGTCTAAGACCTTTGACAGTTGGATCTGGATATTATAATATGTGTTGAGTTCAACTTTCAGCTGCGAGTAAAACATTGCAATGAATATGATGGTCCACTTGCAAACAATTAATTGTAAATGATAATATTTATCAGGTCTGCTAAATTAATTAGTATATTTTCTTTGTCCTTATTCTCAACTTTATATATTAACATGATTTAACTGTAAAACAAAACAAAATGTAAGCTTTTAGGGATTTTGTTTGTTTACCCAGTGCTAAAGGTAACTGATTTCAAATGGACTTAAAGGGCCACTGTAAGTAAATATTTTCTATGCCTGTTACTAACTAACTACCCCAAATACGCTTTTTATCAATAGCATTTCATTAACATATCTCTACCGTATATCAGAAATCTTGTCTGCAAATTTAATTGTTTTCCAAACCCACTCCGTGGATATCCTTTGCTTTGTACCAATCCGCTTACAATACCTAGGTTTCAAAATGGCGCTTTAAACACAAAGTTATTGGTTTAAGTATTTTGAACACGCAGTGCTGAAAATAGTGGGCAGGATAACGTGACATCATCGGCGAATAAAAGATATAACTTTTAGAACGTTATGAAACTTAGTTTTGGAGACAATATAGGTCAGTAGGTTTTAATTAATGTTTATTAACTTTAATATGTTAGTTGTTTAGCTTAAAAATTATAACAGAAAGTAATCCTTTAAAATGTTGTTTTTCCGAGCTGGCGGACGAGTTAAGGAGCAGTGGTCTTAAGGCCACTGCTTCTTAACTCCTGAAGGCTCGCATGGAAACAGCAGCAATAGGGGCCATACGAGGCTTAAAGGGACAGTCTACACCAACATTTTTCTTATTTAAAAAGATAGCTAATCCCTTTATTACCCATTCCCCGTTTTTGCATAACCAACACAGTTATATTAATATACTTTTTACCTCTGTGATTACCTTGTATCTAAGCCTTTGCAGACAGCCTCCTTATCTAAGTGCCTTTGAGAGACATGCAGTGTAGTCAATCAGTGAAGACTCCTAAATAACTTCACGGGAGTGAGCACAATGTTATCTATATGACACATGTGAACTAGCACAGTCTAACTGTGACAAACTTTCAAAATGCTCTGAGCTAGGAGGCGGTTTTCAACTGTTTAGAAATCAGTTTGAGCCTAGCTAGGTTTAGCTTTTCAAAAATACCACCAAGGGAACAAAGCAAATTTGATGATAAAAGTAAATTGGAAAGTTGTTTAAAATTGCATGCCCTTTCTGAATCATGAAAGTTTAGTTTTGACTTTACTGTCCCTTTAATAAATCGGCCCCATTGTGTCCTCAGATCTTTTTCACAAAACAAAAAAGTCTCACAAAACACATCAAAACTACATTGAAAAGTAAAGTTGCACTCATAATAACACCATCTAATAAAAAATATTTTTATAAAAATGCACAAAAAAGGTTGTAAGGACTCAAATATATGAGGTCTCTTGTAATAGAGAGAAAAAAAACAGGCTTTAACATTGAGATACATACATATACATGTCTAAATATGTATATGTATGTGTATATATGCTTATATGTGTGTACATACTATACATAAATGTATTTTATGTATATATATGTATTTACAGACATATATACATATACAAATACATAAATACATACAGTGTATATATATATATGTTTGTGTGTGTATTGGAGCCCTTTACAGTCAAGTAGATGAAAACATATAAAAGCATATTTAGGCAATATGCATATTTAGTGTTATAGTGTATATTTGCTATAAATATTTTACATTCCAATGTTCTGTACATAGCAGAATATGTTCTATGTATTTATGAATAGATATTCTGATATATATCTGTATATATCTATATATAATTATATATATATATATATATATATATATATGTGTGTGTGTGTATATATATATATATATATATATATATATATATATATATATATATATATATATATATGTATATGTATAGAGGTATAGATATATATTGTATCAAAATACAATCTTATATATATAGAAATAGGTACTTATGAAAAAATAGAACATATTCTGTTATGTGAAGAACACTGGAATGTGAAATATACATTAATGTATTCCCCAATAGAAGTCAATGGAGAATTGACTAGAGAATATCTGATCGTGTTTGCATGCGAGTAGCGAGTAGTTTCCCACTTTTATTGCTCCATTGACTTCTATTGGGGAATACATTAATGTACACACAATATCCTATGCTTGGCTTTTTGAACGCATTAGGTTAGAGCTTGTGCGAAAAACTGTTTACTTTCAACTTGTAATATGAGCGCTCCCCGACTTGCGCAAAAATTTTACTTTCAGTGGAGTTAGAGTACGAGCGGGTGTGTTAAATAATGCTCTACTTGTAATCTGGCCCAATGACCCATGTTAAATGCGGGAGTGTGTTAAATTGCTTACAAATAGTTAATTTACCTTTATTTGTCATTTGTAATAGTTACTTTTGCATGCTGAAACCGCCAGCTATACTGAACATTTTAGTATTACTGTAAAAGCTATGCAGATATGATGCAGCAGAAGAAATTACACTCCCAGTAAGGAGGAAGATATAATTACCAAAGGTTTATTTTCATTTGTTATTTGAAACAGGGATAAGATAAGAAGGACTTTGTATTTATTTAGCATGAAAAGGTAATGAGATCCGCTCTCCCTGCAAGCTCAGACCCTTTTAAAAAATAGAGCTATTTTATATACAAAATAAACCTATTTTGTCATTTGAAATAGCTGATTTTGGCAGTTATATCCCCACCTACAACTTAAGTACTGGTTATATGAAAAACTATGTAAACACAAAGGTTTAGATGAAATCATGCTCCCAGTAGGGGTGTGACAGAGGTACTAAAATGTTTATTATAAGTATTCATTCACTACAAGTATTGACAGTAAGAAATAAGATAAGGAGGTCTTTGTGAAAATAATTAGGCAGATAAGATAAGGAAATCTGCTCTCTCTAGAAGCTCAGCCCATTTTATTGCATTGTGGTTTCAATGAGCAGAAGTAGCTATTTTGTGCACATAAATAAACCAAAATAAAGTTTTCCTAAACATTTTAAACTCTGCAGCTGGTACAGCAAGTTAATGTAAAAGACATTAAGAGGAAAAGTATTTTGCAGTACACTGTCCCTTTAAGTTTTATGAGCTTACATTATGAACATGTTTAACAAATGATCTAGTCATCTTCACCATTAAAAACAGCACATTGCCTTCACCCTTATTAGGAAACGCCACTTGAGCTCTGATGAGTTAGTTAGATATCCCTGTAAAGATTCCTCTCTATCTTTAAAGGGACATAGTTAAGTTTAAATTAGTAATTTTGTACTGAATTGCAGGCGTTCTATTTAGAAAAAAAAAAAAGTGTTTTAAAAGCATTAAAAATTGTCATTTTATCAATAACTTGCAAAACTACTTTAAAAAACTCTGGTGAGAATACTTATTATTTCTCCTTTTAATTTTTCAGCAAAAAACACTAAAATAAATAATGCATGTATAATTCAAGGCTGTTCCACTACACAAAATTAAACATTTTATACTAAAATCTTAAAGTGTTTACTGTCCATTTAAGAGATAATTTCTTTCTCTTAGAGTTGGCTTGTTACAAAATAATATTAGTTTCTTTTTTAAAATGGAAAAATTTAGTTCAATATATTGATACACAGGCTGGATGGACAGAGGCTTGTGCAATGCCACCCCCTCTCAGAGAAGTCCCGGGTGTGTGTGTGGGGGGGGGGAATAACAAACGCCAAATTAGAATTAGTGTAGCAGGTATGAAGGCGAATTATCATTGTGCGAGCGGACATGATTCGATATTGCATACGCTGTCGGCATTTATCATTGCACCAGCAGTTCTTGTGAACTGCCGGTACAATACTGCCCCCTGCAGATTTGTGGCCAATTGTTGGCCGCTAGCAGAGGGTGTCAATCAACCCGATGGTATTCGATTGAGTTGATTTCTGGTGATGTCTGTCCGCCGTCTCAGAGCAGACGGGCAGGTTATGGAGCAGCGGTCTTTAGACCGCTGCTTCATAACTTGTGTTTCTGGCGAGCCTGATGACTCGCCAGAAACACGGTGACGGGGCATCAAGCTGCATACAGAGCTTGCTAAATATGCCCCTTGGTCTGATGACTACTGCTTTTTAACTATCGGCTGCAGGCTCCATCATGCAAGTCTGCAGCTGAAGGTGCTTCCAAAGCTTCTGAAAGGGATCCCAGAGTACATTTACTTTTTTTGTATATATTTATATCACTTTCTATGTATGCATGGAAACCTTTTTTGTGAAATAATACATTGTAACATTTGGAGGTTTTGATGAAAGTTTAACATCAATAACTCACTTCACTAAGATATTTATCCTTCAAAACAAACCCTAATTTGTGTGATCTACATTGTCTTTCACAGACA
>NC_069499.1:331365774-331455774 GCF_027579735.1 Bombina bombina
CTGTAAAATAAAACCTAACCTAAGTTACAATTACACCTAACACTAAACTATAATTAAATTCCCTAAACTAAATACAATTAAATACAATTAAATAAAATTATCTAAAGTACAAAAACAAACAAACACTAAATTACAGAAAATAATGAACAAAGTACAATATTTTTAAACTAATTACACCTAATCGAATCCCCTTAACAAAATAACCCCCCTCAAAATAAAAAAAAGCCCTACCCTACACTAAATTACAAATAGCCCTTAAAAGGGCCTTTTGCAGGGCATTCCCCCAAAGTAATCAGCTCTTTTACCTGTAAAAAAAAATTACAAACCCCCCAACATTAAAACGCACCACCCACACAACCAACCCTACTCTAAAACCCACCCAATCCCTCCTTAAAAAAAACTAACACTAACCCCTTGAAGATCACCCTACCTTGAGAAGTCTTCACCCAAACAGGCCAAAGTCCTCAATGAATCCGGCAGAAGTTGTCCTCCAGACAGGCAGAAGTGGTCCTCCAGACAGGCAGAAGTCTTCATCCAGACGGCATCTTCTAACTTCATCCATCCGGCGTGGAGCGGCTCCATCTTCAAGACGCGGAGCATCCTCGTCATTCGGAGTCTTCTTCAACAATGACGGGTCCTTTAAGTGACGTCATCCAAGATGGCGTCCCTTCAATTCCGATTGGCTGATAGAATTCTATCAGCCAATCGGAATTAAGGTAGGAAAAATCTTATTGGCTGATGCAATCAGCCAATAGGATTGAGCTCGCATTCAATTGGCTGTTCCAATCAGTGCCGAGCGTACCTGGTAGTTATTTGATAACTAGCAAAAGTAGTCAGATTGTGTCGAACTTGCATTCGGAACATCTGTAATGACGTAAGCATCGATCTGTATCCAGCGGATTGTATGTTACATCACAGATTTCTACTTTTGCCGGTTTGTAGGGTTTAATAACTAAAGGGAATCAGGCTTGCCACAAATACGCTGCAGAATTCCAGCGTATTTGCGGTTGACGGCTTGATAAATAAATGCCATAGTATGTGTTTTTGTGAGATTCTTATTCAGCGGTGGAGAGACTTGTTCTTAACATTGCGATTGGTCACAATATTTGATGTTTTTAATAATCTTGGTAATGTGCTTTAACAAAATCTAACTTATTGTTAGTGTAAACTTACATATATGTAAATATAATTTAAGCGCTAAAAAATAGCCTTGATTGCCTATTCCATTTGTAGTAAAAATAGAACAGAGGATTATGTACAGCTAGCAAATAAACACAAATCAAGGTCTCTTCTCATATTGAGACCAAGTGGGCTACTGGTTTTTAAAGTAAAAATCCAGCATACCTCACGCTTATTTAGTTTGTTCTCCCTGTCTCCTCCTCTCTTCCACACAGGCACATGATCAATGCCTTGTATAGTTAATTTGGTTACATCAGCATTGTGTAATTCTTTAAAGTGTCTTGCCACTGGAGTGTCAGAGTCCACATCCTCTATTGATCTAAGATGTTGAAGGAACCTGTCCTTTAACGGACGTTTAGTTTTTCCTGTGTATTGCTTTGAGCAAATCTGACAAGTAAACAACATGTGTGGTTGAATAAGTTATGTAAAAATTGATGTCATGTTCTACTTCTGTGCTAGTGGACTTGAACTTCTGCCCTTCTGTGACATGGGAGCAGGTTTTACAGATCGGACGTCTACATTTATAAAATCCAACTCTCTTCTTAAGCCATGTAGTATTAGTTGCTTGGTTGGACCTTCTCTTCTTACCTTTGCCCCTAGCAATATCATCTAGGGAAGAATCAACAGAAGAACTTTTAGAAAACTTATGTGACCAGGTTAAAGGGACAGAAAAATCAGAAATATATATGAGTAACAGCAATGTGAATAATTTATCTGATATAACCCTGAATGATTCTCAGAAAATGATGTTAACCAAGGGTCTAAATTTTGTATCTTCAAATCAATTCAATCTATTTGAGACAGTCATGGACATTAATAATTTTGCACGCAAAATTACTCTACACAAACATTTTCATGACACCGTTGATTTGAACATACAAAAGGATCTGCATACCCAGAAACAAACAACATCAGAGGATAGTGTACAAGTTTCTTTCTCTGAATGGTGTACGGTTGTAGATTTACAACAAATGTCCAAAGGTAGTGCTCTGCAACAAATGAAAGAGGATACCATAATAGAACAAAATTTTAAAACTAGAAAAAAAGTAATTTTTACCCTGTCCATACTAGAACACAAGCTCTAGATATATTTCAAAAGGCAGTGGAAGATAAATTAAGAAATCTCAATGACAAAACTATTAAGAAAAAAAAGTACGCTCACTGTAATTTGTCAAAGAGAGAAAAAACATCTCTCAAAGAACTTTGCAGTAATAAGGACATAACGATCAGGCAATCAGATAAAGGGGGGGGATGTGGTTGTATTAAATACTACTAATTATATAGCAGAAGCAGAAAGACAGCTGACACTAATGTATATAAAAAAATAAAAGAAAATCCAACACCAGCATTTAGTAAAGAACTGGCACAAATAGTACAGATAGCCAAATATAATAACACTATCAGCATTTCAATCTATCTCGTCACTAGAAGAGCTAAAACCCTGGGCAATTTCCTGTCTCCATCCGACTTGCCTAATAAAACTAATACTACATGGCTTAAGAAGAGAGTTGGATTTTATAAATGTAGACTTTCAATCTGTAAAACCTGTTCCCATGTCACAGAAGGGCAGAAGTTCAAGTCCACTAGCACAGAAGTAGACCATGACATCAATTTTTACATAACTTGTTCAACCACACATGTTGTTTACTTGTTAACAGACTTGCTCAAAGGAAGTCACAGGAAAAACTAAACGTCCGTTAAAGGACAGGTTCCTTTAACATCTTAGTTCAATAGAGGATGTGGACTCTAACACTCCAGTGGCAAGACACTTTAAAGAATTGCACAATGCTGATGTATCCAAATTAACTATACAGGGCATTGATCATGTGCCTGTGTGGAAGAGAGGAGGAGACAGGGAGAACAAACTAAATAAGCGTGAGGTATACTGAATTTTTACTTTAAAAACCAGTAGCCCACTTGGTCTCAATATGAGAAGAGACCTTGATTTGTTTACCTAAATAGAGGTTCTTTACCTCTCTTTCATACAACACATTAGTACCTTGAGGACTCTCTCTAGCTGCAATAAATTCTTATGTATTCAACTCATTATTTACTAATAGTATAGAAGACCACTTTATGAATTAAAAGTATGCAGTTATTGTAAGAAACAATACACCCCACAACATAATATTATAAAGATTCACTATTAGTGATGTCGCGAACATAAAAATTTGGGTTCGTTAACGGCGAACGCGAACTTCCACAAATGTTTGCGAACGGGCGAACTGGGCGAACCGCCATAGACTTCAATAGGCAGGCGAATTTTAAAACCCACAGGGACTCTTTCTGGCCACAATAGTGATGGAAAAGTTGTTTTAAGGGGACTAACACCTGGACTGTGGCATGCCGGAGGGGGATCCATGGCAAAACTCCCATGGAAAATTACATAGTTGATGCAGAGTCTGGTTTTAATCCATAAAGGGCATAAATCACCTAAAATTCCTAAATTGTTTGGAATAACGTGCTTTAAAACATCAGGTATGATGTTGTATCGATCAGGTAGTGTAAGGGTTATGCCCGCTTCACAGTGACAGACCAAACTCCCCGTTTAACGCACCGCAAACAACCGCAAACAGTCCATTTGCACAACTGCAAACTCCCCATTTGCACAAGGTTGGATACCAAGCTAGTCATGTCCCGTTCCTTGTCATCACTGATGTCATTGAAGGTCTTTTCCTCCACCCAGCCACGTACAACACCAAGGGTCCCCGAAAGGTGACAACAAGCCCCCTGGGATGCCTGCTGTGTTTGGTCTTCCACCTTCTCAAAGCCACCTTCCTCTTCTGACTCCTCTTCTTCAGACTCCTCTCTCTGCATTATTATAAGGTGTGTTAAGTAGTACTATTCCTATCAGTTTAATCCCTGTTACGTCCCCTATCAGGGGACGTGTATATGGCATCGATTTTAGGAACCGGGAGATGGAAAAAGATGCTTGATCGGACCTCCTACTTCAAATTTGGGGCACTGCGCGTGCAATCTAATGTGCCACCAGATAGGAGTGGTGTGTTAAGTAGTACTATTCCTATCAGTTTAATCCCTGTTATGTGCCTTTTTTTGGTTTGGTTTTTGAAGCCACAGTGCAGCACCAGAGGCCAGAAAAATTAGGCATGTACACATGCCTGAAAAATTAGGTATTGTTGCAGCTGCTGCTGTAGCAGCGGCCAGAAAAATTGATGTTTGTTTCCCAGGCAGAAAGTGCCCTAAAACATTGCGGCTTGAACCCTAGTTGGTGGCGGATAAGTCACGCAAGTCATCCGGCATTCAGAGATAAAATACAGCAGCGTGTGGACCATTTTTAGCCCAAGGCAGCTCATCTCATCACGCAATACCTCCTGCTGCACTGAAGGTCCTTTCTGACAGGACACTTGAAGCGGGGCAGGCCAGAAGTTCTATTGCAAATTGGGATAGCTCAGGCCACAGGTCAAGCCTGCACACCCAGTAGTCAAGGGGTTCATCGTTTCTCAGAGTGTCGATATCTGCAGTTAAGGCGAGGTAGTCTGCAACTGTGATATACCTTTAAGGTATATCCCGCCTTTAACAGGTTACTCCCTATTTATAGCACATTTGGGTCAGGCATTCCTTGTCTGGAAATTGCTGTTACTAGAGTGATTTTGTTTTTCTCTAGTTAATTTTGCTACTTGACTTTTCTCTCATAATATATTCTCATATTTGGACTGTTACTTTCCCCCTGGTATTCGTTATCACTTATCATATGTTATAACAAACTTTTCATCTTTCACAACCTGTCTGTTCTTACGGACTTAACTTGCTTTTTGGATCAGGAAGCCGCCGGAACTACTTACCGCAATCCGGAAGCCGCACTCACACTGAAGACGCCGACCGGACCGGTCGTCAGGTACAAGTTCTCTCCGCTCAAAAACGCTGCATATAATTTTATCCTAATTCTATGTTACTTACCTCAGGAATCTAAAATCATCATCTCAAAGTTTGCCTAATACCTGACGAAAGGATATGTGAATGGACTTGTATATATTTTAAGGTTGTATGTGTGAGTGCGTGAAGAGGATACATAATTAACAGAAGTTATATCTCATCTGAAGTTAACTCATTAATCACCTGTGTGATCATATCTCATTCTGATCTGTTCTTTATCATTACTTGTCTTATTAATTATTAAAGTACTTATATTATCTAATCTGGAAAGACAATTCAGATTTAGACTCTGCTCTTAAATCTATAACAGTAACTCTCACTACTGACTAGTCAGGTTATTAAGACCATATTGCTTGACTATATTCAGGAAAAGAGATACAAACTTAATATTTTCACTGCAACAATATCTGCTACAGCAGATCATCACATAATTTCCAGACCACAGTGAATTAAGTTGTATACTGTTATAGATTTTCATACAATGGATCCAACTGAAATAAAAAATCAGTTTACTAATATCCAACAAAAATTAGATTATCTTGCAAGAGGGTTAACTGAGGTTCAAGCAGAAAATGCAGCACTAAAAACTATAGTCAAAGACTATGTAACTGCTAAACCTGACATACCAGAACCCCACATACAATACCTTCAAAATTTTACAGGCAAGAGACATGAATTCAGAGATTTTAAAAATGCTTGCCATCTTCTATTCTCCTTAAGACCACGTACCTACCATACTGACCGCATCAAAGTTTGCACCACTATTTCTTTTCTACAAGGTGAACCTAGAACGTGGGCAAACAGATATTATGAGAACAATGATCCCATACTGGATTCATTACAAGAATTTTTCCAAGCCATGTCTAACTTATATGTAGATACTGACACACAGATAATAGCTGAATCCAAGTTACGCTCACTTAAACAAGGGAAGCGTACAGTAGAAGAATATACTACTGACTTCCAAATGTGGGCAGTAGATTCTCAATGGAACCAGGTTAGCCTTAAAAATCAGTATAGGCTTGGTCTTTCTGAAACATTAAAAGATGAGCTTTCACGTCAGGAGTTGCCAGATACTTTACCAGCTCTAATAAAATTAAGTACATCTATTGATAGAAGGCTTAGAGAAAGGCGTGCTGAAAGGGTCTCATATGACTCATCAACAAGGCGAACCATCACTTATAATTCAACTTCAGAAAAACCACAACTATATTCTACACCTATGGAAATTGGAGCGATTAAAGGACCTCTCACTCATGAAGAAAAGATAAGGAGGAGGATAGAAAAATTGTGTTTATACTGTGCAAACAAGGAACACTCTGTATCTGAGTGTCCAATACTTCAGAAACAAAAGAAGGGTAAGCATAAAGACCCAAATCACATTTGTCATATCTCGGATGATAAACAATTGACATTAACTCTCTCTTTACAGTGGGATCAGGAAAATATCCTAACCAGGGCGTTGATTGATTCCGGGGCATCAGGAAGTTATATTGATTCTGTGTTTGTTGAAAAAAATAAAATACCCTTAGTGTGCAAGCAAACACATGTGTATGTTAAGTCTATTGATGGAACTTTGATAAAAAAAGGTCCTATTACACATCATACTGTACCTTTACTAGTTAAATCCAATACAGGTCACACAGAATACATAAAATTTGATGTAATACCTATTGCATTACATAACTTAATCTTAGGTTATACATGGTTACAACTACATAATCCGGTAATAAACTGGAAACACTCAGAACTTACACTAACCTCTTCCTATTGCAATAAAACTTGTTACCCTCATACTGTTATAGCTTCACTTGAAGAAGGAATACCAGGTTTGTATCAGGATTTGGCAGAGGTTTTCAATCTAAAGGAAGCAGAAAATTTGCCCCCACATAGGAGTTTTGATTGTCCTATAGACCTTGTTCCAGGGTCGCAGATACCACATGGGAAAATTTATCCATTATCACAAGAAGAACTAAAATTCCTGGGGACATATTTGGATGAGAATTTAAGAAAGGGATTCATTTCTCATTCAACTTCCCCAGCAGCAGCAGGCATGTTTCTAGTTAAAAATAAAGATAAATCGTTAAGACCTATAATTGACTACAGGGCTCTTAATGCCATTACAATAAAAAACAGATATCCTTTACCATTGATTCCAGAGCTCATAGAGCGATTGAAAGGAGCAAACATTTACACCAAGCTAGATCTGAAAGGTGCGTATAACCTTATTAGGATCAAAAAAGGGGATGAGTGGAAGACTGCATTTAGGACCAGATATGGTTTATATCAATACAATGTTATGCCATTTGGGTTAACCAACGCCCCAGCGACCTTTCAGCATTTCATTAATGAAATATTCTATGATTTACTGGATGTTTGTGTCATTGTATATCTAGATGATATACTTATTTACTCGAAGAATCCACAAGAACATGAAAAACATGTTCGATGGGTTTTAACAAGATTAAAAGAGCATAAACTATATGCAAAGCAAGAAAAATGTCTTTTTCATGTGAAGAAGATAAAGTTCCTAGGTTATATCATAACACCCAACAGGATTCAAATGGACCCCGAAAAAGTATCTGCTATATTGCAATGGCCTATACCAAAATCAATACGAGCTCTGCAAAGATTTATCGGATTCGCGAATTACTATAGAAAATTTATTAATAATTTTTCTAACATCGTTAAACCTTTGACTGAACTAACCAGTAAGAAACAAAGGTATAAATGGACAGAACAGGCACAGATAGCTTTTGATTTCTTAAAAGAAAAATTTTCTAAAGCTCCACTGCTCCACATACCAGATAACAATCTTCAATATGTACTTGAAGTAGACGCTTCCAGTTCTGGAATTGGAGCCATCCTTTCACAATACAATAAGGAACAGACAGAGATGAACCCAGTTGGTTACTACTCCAGAAGATTTACTCCTGCCGAAATTAACTATAGCATAGGAGATAAGGAGTTATTAGCCATAAAAACTTCTCTTGAACAATGGAGGCATTTATTAGAAGGAACTGAGAAACCATTCAAAGTGTTCACAGATCACAAGAATTTAGAATACTTAAAGAAAAGCAAAACCTTGTCTGCTCGACAAGTAAGATGGTCCTTATTTTTGGACAGATTCAATTTTATAATTACATACAAACCTGGACACTTGAACGTAAAGGCAGACACTCTATCTAGAATACAAGAAGAATCACATCATGATGCAATAGTTCCAATTATACCAGCTGAAAGATTCATTGGAGTACTAACTCCTCTGGAGAAGGAAATAATAAAGGTAATACAGAAAGAGGATGATTATCCTAAGAATTGTATTAAAAACCCAGAAACAGGTCTTTATTATCACAAAGACAAGTTATATGTTCCAGAAGTAATGAGAACCCATATATTAAAAAACACTCACGACGAACCCTTATCTGGACATACAGGCATACAAAAAACAATAGAAAAAACAAGAAGAAGTTTCTGGTGGCCACAAATGGATCAAGACATCCAACAATATGTTACTTCATGCGATACTTGCGCTAGAAATAAAGTTGATCACAGGGGACCGATTGGATTGTTAAACCCACTGCCAGTTCCTGATAGGCCTTGGTCCACAATTTCAATGGATTTCATTGTAGATTTACCTTTATCACACCGATATAATACAATATTAGTAGTAATAGATCACTTAACAAAAATGGGACATTTTATACCATTGAAAAGCTTACCTAACGCTTACATCACTGCCAATGTTTTTCTAAACCATATTGTAAAGTTACATGGGCTTCCAACAACTATTATCACAGACAGGGGAACACAATTTACTTCAGCATTCTGGAGATCCTTATGTAAGTTGTTGAAAATAAACTCCAGGTATTCAACAGCATTTCACCCACAAACCAATGGAATGACAGAAAAATTAAACCAAACGTTAGAGCAATATCTAAGGTGTTACGTATCCCATCTTCAAGATGATTGGATTAATTATTTACCTATGGCCGAGTTTTCATATAACAACTCAATTTCAACATCAACAAAAATGACTCCTTTCTATGTAACTTATGGATATCATCCAACTAACATATTGATTACCAATACTGAGGTGAATTCAACAGTTGCCAAAGACTACTCAAGTAAGCTACAGGAACGTTTAGCGTTGGTTAAAACTCACCTCGTGGAAGCCAAGAATTATCAGAAGCGGTATTATGACATGCATCATAGACCTAGTCCTCTATATAAAATTGGTGACAAAGTTTTATTATCGATTAAAAACCTAAAGGTGCATGTACCTTCAAAGAAATTAGCAAACCAATTTATTGGCCCTTTTGTGATAGACAAAATTGTAAATCCTTCTACTGTCAGATTGGTATTACCACCTTCCTATAAGATACATCCCACATTTCATGTATCATTAATAAAACCATACAAAGCAACAAATAAGGATGAAAACCTTAAACCCCCTGCTATTCAAATAGATGATCAGGAGGAATATGAAATTGAGAGGATTTTGGATTCAAGAATTCGTGGTCGTCATCTGGAATACCTTCTGAAGTGGAGAGGTTTTGGACCTGAGGATAATTCATGGCAAAGACAATCTGAGATCCATGCACCACGTTTGATACAGTGTTTTCACAAACGATACCCTTTGAAACCAACCATTGCTGATGTGGGGAGACCTTGAAGGGGGGAGTGTGTGATATACCTTTAAGGTATATCCCGCCTTTAACAGGTTACTCCCTATTTATAGCACATTTGGGTCAGGCATTCCTTGTCTGGAAATTGCTGTTACTAGAGTGATTTTGTTTTTCTCTAGTTAATTTTGCTACTTGACTTTTCTCTCATAATATATTCTCATATTTGGACTGTTACTTTCCCCCTGGTATTCGTTATCACTTATCATATGTTATAACAAACTTTTCATCTTTCACAACCTGTCTGTTCTTACGGACTTAACTTGCTTTTTGGATCAGGAAGCCGCCGGAACTACTTACCGCAATCCGGAAGCCGCACTCACACTGAAGACGCCGACCGGACCGGTCGTCAGGTACAAGTTCTCTCCGCTCAAAAACGCTGCATATAATTTTATCCTAATTCTATGTTACTTACCTCAGGAATCTAAAATCATCATCTCAAAGTTTGCCTAATACCTGACGAAAGGATATGTGAATGGACTTGTATATATTTTAAGGTTGTATGTGTGAGTGCGTGAAGAGGATACATAATTAACAGAAGTTATATCTCGTCTGAAGTTAACTCATTAATCACCTGTGTGATCATATCTCATTCTGATCTGTTCTTTATCATTACTTGTCTTATTAATTATTAAAGTACTTATATTATCTAATCTGGAAAGACAATTCAGATTTAGACTCTGCGCTTAAATCTATAACAGTAACTCTCACTACTGACTAGTCAGGTTATTAAGACCATATTGCTTGACTATATTCAGGAAAAGAGATACAAACTTAATATTTTCACTGCAACAATATCTGCTACAGCAGATCATCACAGCAACCTGTCGGTCGAGTCGTTCTCTGAGGGTGGACCCCAAAGGTCTGTGGCAATGCGTAGGACTTAAAAAGCTCTGCATTTCCTCCATCAACAACACGTCTGTAAAGCGTCCTGTCCTTGCAGGCGTGGTCGTGGGAGGAGGAGGATTACTTTCATCTCTTCCCCTGTTAGATTCCCGTTGTGCTGTAACATCACCCTTAAATGCTGTGTAAAGCATACTTTTTAATTTATTTTGGAACTGCTGCATCCTTTCCGACTTGCGGTAATTCGGTAACATTTCAGGCACTTTATGCTTATACCGGGGGTCTAGTAGCGTAGACACCCAGTACAGGTCGTTCTCCTTCAGCCTTTTAATACGAGGGTCCCTCAACAGGCACGACAGCATGAAAGACCCCATTTGCACAAGGTTGGATGCCGAGCTACTCATGTCCCGTTCCTCATCCTCAGTGATCTCACTGAAGGTATGTTCTTCCCCCCAGCCACGTACAACACCACGGGTACCAGATAGGTGACAACGAGCACCCTGGGATGCCTGTTGTGGTTGGTCTTCCTCCTCCTCCTCAAAGCCACATTCCTCCTCTGACTCCTCTTCCTCACAATCCTCTTCCAGCGTTGCCGCAGGTCCAGCAAGCAATGCTGATAAGGCTGTTTCTGGTGGTGATGGTGACCACAACTCTTCCTCTTCACGCTCATCTACGGCCTGATCCAGCACTCTTCGCAGGGCATGCTCCAGGAGGAAAACAAATGGTATGATGTCGCTGATGGTGCCTTCGGTGCGACTGACTAGGTTTGTCACCTCCTCAAAAGGACGCATGAGCTTACAGGCATTGCGCATGAGCGTCCAGTAACGTGGCAAAAAAATTCCCAGCTCCGCAGAGGCTGTCCTAGCACCCCGGTCATACAAATAGTTGTTAACGGCTTTTTCTTGTTGGAGCAGGAGGTCGAACATTAGGAGTGTTGAATTCCAACGTGTCGGGCTGTCGCAAATCAAGCGCCTCACTGACATGTTGTTTCACCGCTGGATATCTGAAAAGTGCACCATGGCCATGTAAGAACGCCTGAAATGGCCACACACCTTCCTGGCCTGCTTCAGGATGTCCTGTAAGCCTGGTACCTATGCACAAAGCGTTGTACGATCAGATTACACACATGTGCCATGCACGGCACATGTGTCAACTTGCCCAAATTCAATGCCGCCAACAAATTTCTTCCATTGTCACAAAGCACTTTGCCGATCTCCAGTTGGTGCGGAGTCAGCCACTGATCCACCTGTGCATTCAGGGCGGACAGGAGTGCTGGTCCAGTGTGACTCTCTGCTTTCCGGCAACCCCAAGACAGCGTGACACTGCCGTATCTGGGATGTGGAATAGTACCTGGGGAGCTGGGGGGGTGCCGTTGATGTGGAGCAAGACACAGCAGCAGAAGAGGACTCAGCCGAGGAGGTTATGGAAGAGGATGGAGTAGGAGGAGTAGAGGAGGTGGCAGCAGGCCTGCCTGCAAGTCGTGGTGGTGTCACCAACTCCTCTACAGAGCCACGCATTCCATGCTTGGCAGCCGTCAGCAGGTTTACCCAATGCGCATTGTAGGTGATATACCTGCCCTGACCATGCTTTGCAGACCAGGTATCAGTGGTCAGATGGACCCTTGCCCCAACACTGTGTGCCAGACATGCCATTACTTCCTTTTGCACAATCGAGTACAGGTTAGGGATTGCCTTTTGTGCAAAGAAATTTCAGCCGGGTACCTTCCACTGCCGAAATTTTTGGAACGCCTCAGACTCCACCAGCTTGTATGGTAAAAGCTGGCGGGCTAAGAGTTCAGACAAGCCAGCTGTCAGATGCCGGGCAAGGGGGTGACTTTGTGACATTGGCTTCTTACTCTCAAACATGTCCTTGACAGACACCTGACTGTGGGCAGATGAGCAGGAACTGCTCAAGGCGAGAGACGGAGTGGCGGATGGTTGAGAGGGTGCAAGAAGGACAGCAGTGGTTGACGTGGCTGAAGATGCTGGACCAGGAGGAGGATGGCGGCTTTGAGTTTGTGTGCTGCTTGTACTCATGTGTTGATCCCATAGGCATTTGTGATGTGCGATCATGTGCCTTCGCAAAGCAGTTGTACCTAGGTGGGTGGTGGACTTCCCACGACTCAGTTTCTTTTGGCACAGGTTGCAAATGGCATCGCTGTTGTCAGAGGCAGACACACAAAAAAAATGCCACACTGCTGAGCTCTGCAATGACGGCATTCTGGTGGTGGCAACAGCATGCGTTGATTGGCGTGCTGTCTGGCTGACCCCAAGTGCCGATGCATGCTGTCTGACTGTGCCACTTGCTCCTTGTGACGACCTCCCCCTGCTTCCAACTCGTCTCCTCCTCCTCTCTGTCTCCCCATCTGAACTTTCCCCCTGTTCTTCTTCTCTTCTAGCGGGCACCCACATGACATCCACGGATGCATCGTCATCATCAACCGCTTCACTTGTATCTGACAACTCAGCAAAGGAAGCAGCAGCGGGTACAACATTATCATCATCACACCGTATGTACATGTGTGTGATGCTGCCTGACTGAGACATATCCCTGTTATCTACATCCTCTGGCAATAATGGTTGCGCATCACTCATTTCTTCCAACTGATGTGTAAATAACTCCTCTGACAGATCGAGTGAAGCGGCTGTGGTGCTAGTGTTGGTGGTGGCGGCAAGCGGGTGAGTGGTAACTTGAGAGGTGCCCGAAGCTAAGCTGGAGGAGGATGGTGCGTCAAGGTTCCGAGCGGAAGCTGTAGAAGATTGGGTGTCCTGTGTTAGCTAGTCAACTATTTCCTCAGAACTTTTCGAGTTCAGGGTACGTGGCCTCTAAACACTGGGCATTATTTTAGGGCCAAAGGGAATCACAGCACCACTACCACGAAGGCCCCTACAGGGTGGCCTGCCTCTGCCTGTCATTTTTTTTTTATTAGTGGTACTATGCGTGCAAGCTACTGTGACAACAGATATGAGTGGCACTGTGCACTGGCAGAAGTTGGCAGAGTAGACGCTGTAGGCCTGACACACACGCTTGCAGACAACTAACTGCTATTCAATCTATTACAGTCAAAATTGTATTTTTTTTTTAAATGTACACTACTGTTACACCAGATATGAGTTGCACTGGTGTGACACTGTGCCCTGGGGGGCACTGAAATGCACACGTGTGAAGGAAACTGACTGCTATTATTTCACAGTCAAAAAAGTGTTGTTTTTTTAAAATGTACACTACTGTTACACCAGATATGAGTTGCACTGGTGTGACACTGTGCCCTGGCAGGCACTGAAACGCACACGTGTGAAGGAAACTGACTGCTATTATTTCACAGTCAAAAAAGTGTTGTTTTTTTTAAATGTACACTACTGTTACATCAGATATGAGTTGCACTGGTGTGACACTGTGCCCTGGCAGGCACTGAAACGCACACGTGTGAAGGAAACTGACTGCTATTATTTCACAGTCAAAAAAGTGTTTTTTTTTTAAAATGTACACTACTGTTACACCAGATATGAGTTGCACTGGTGTGACACTGTACCCTGGCAGGCATTGAAACGCACACGTGTGAAGGAAACTGACTGCTATTATTTCACAGTCAAAAAAGTGTTGTTTTTTAAAAATGTACACTACTGTTACACCAGATATGAGTTGCACTGGTGTGACACTGTGCCCTGGCAGGCACTGAAACGCACACGTGTGAAGGAAACTGACTGCTATTATTTCACAGTAAAAAATGTGGTTTTTTTTTTAAATGTACACTACTGTTACACCAGATATGATTTGCACTGGTGTGACACTGTACCCTGGCAGGCACTGAAACACACACGTGTGAAGGAAACTGACTGCTATTATTTCACAGTCAAAAAAGTGTTGTTTTTTTTAAATGTACACTACTGTTACAACAGATATAAGTGGTGGCACTGGGCAAGTGGGCACAGTATACGCTGTGAGCCTGACACACACGCTGGCAGGCAGGCAACTGCAATTAGATTACACAGGAAAAAAAAAAAAGCAGACTGATGTTCTTGCCCTAAAAAGGGCTTTTTGGGTTGCTGTCCTTACAGCAGAGATCAGATGAGTCCTTCAGGACTGTAGTGGACACTGAATACACTAGCCTAGCTATCGATTTCCCTATTAAATCAGCAGCAGCTACACTGTCCCTCCTCTCACTAAGAATGCAGCTTCCAAATGAATCTAAAATGGATGCTGTCCAGGAGGTGGGAGGGTCTGGGAGGGAGGGTCTGCTGCTGATTGGCTGGAATGTGTCTGCTGACTGTGAGGTACAGGGTCACAGTTTACTCAATGATGATGAATAGGGGGCGGACCGAACATCGCATATGTTCGCCCGCCGCGGCGAACGCGAACAAGCTATGTTCGCCGGGAACTATTCGCCTGCGAACTATTCGCAAAATCACTATCAGTGATAACTAATAAAAGTCATATTATAAGTGGCATATTATATATTTGCTAGCTAATCCTATGTTCTATTTTTACTACAAATGGAATAGGCAATCAAGGCTATTTTTTAGCGCTTAAATTACATTCGCATATATGTAAGTTTATACTAACGATAAGTTAGATTTTGTTAAATCACATTACCAAGATTATTAAAAACATCAAATATTGTGACCAATCGCAATGTTAAGAACTGAATAAGAATCTCACAAAAACACATGCTATATCTTTAAGAGTAAGTAAGGTGTGCACGGGTGGTTACCTATGCAGTGACCAAGAGGCAGAATTATCAAAAGTCTTGCGGAACTGATCCGACAGTGTGGATCAGGTCCACAAGACCTTGCTGAATTCAGATAGCAATACGCTCTCCGTATTCAGCATTGCACCAGCAGCTCACAAGAGCTTCTGGTGCAATGCCGCCCCCTGGAGACTCGCGGCTGCCAGCAGGGGGATGTGAATCAACCCGATCGTACTCGATTGAGTTGAATTCTGGCGATTCTTTAGACCGCTGCTTCATAACTGGCGTCAAGTTCCATTCGGAGCTTGATAGATAGGCCCCCAAGTGTGCATGCACAAAACGCGTATGCAAGTGTACCTGTTCACACTGTGATTGTATTCTGTAAAGAGATGTGTTTTTATGAAAGCCATTTACTATGCTTTTAAAAAGCTGAAATAAAGCATTTTGGATTTTACCATAAGGCAGACTTTTGGACTTTCTGGGCTGTAGTGCGCTACACCATTCATTACACTATATATATATAGTATATGTATACATATTTATTTATGTATTTATATGTGTATATATATATATATATATATATATATATATATATATTTACATAACTTGAAATGGAGAAAAATCCACGCTTGGATGTGATGAATAAAAAATTGTATCTTTATTTGTCAAACTTTAAAATCTTGACATAGCCCAAGAAAAAAAGGTGAAAAGAGAGTGCAGCATATTTACAGACATATATACACATATAAACACAAAAATACATATGTACACATATATAGACATATATACAGTGCATTGCATCCCTTTGCATTTTTTGTAATATTCATGTTTAATAATGTATTTACTGTATATATTTCACATTCCAATGCTCTGCACATAGTAGAATATATTTTATGTATTTATAAATAGATATTCCTATATATATCTGTATATATCTAAACCTATATATAATAATTAATATATATATATACTGTATATATATATATATATATATATATATATATATATAGGTATAGATAGGTATAGATATATATATATATATATATTGTACAAAACAAACAGATATATGTTGAAATATGTATTTATGAATAGATAGAACATATTATTATATGTGAAGAACATTGGAATGTGAAATATTAATATTTTCATGTGTGGTTAACCCACATGAGAATATGCGCTCGGTATTGTGCAAGAGTGGAGTGTTTTCCACTTTTTTTTTTTATTATGTGAACGTGCATGCAATATTATAAGTTCAGCTTTTTGCGCTCGTCGGGTAAGTGCGCAAGCTAAAACAGTTTACTTTCAACCCATTGGTGCCGAATTATCAAGCTCCACTGCTCCATACCTTGTCCGCCTGCTCTGAGGCTGGGGACATCCATTTGGCCGGTCCCATACGATCGGGCTGATTGACACCCCCTGCTAGCAGCCGATTGGCATTGCAATGTGCAATGATAAATGCCGACAGCGTATGCATTTAATGATGAGCGGTGACATGATATGCTTCATTGTATCATGTCCGCTTGCACTTTCATTAATCGGCCCAATAATACGAGCACAACCTGACAAGCGTAAAAAGCTTACTTCTAGAATAATTAATGCTTGCGCGACAATTGTAATCTAGCCCATTATAAAAAAATGTAAATTTACACAACCTATCCAATTCAGGCATGCAATCTGTTAAAGTAAAATAAACTTGAAAATTTGAATAAAAAAGTATTTTATTCAGCACATAAACTTACAGGAATATCAACAGAAATTTTCCATGTAAAGCACCTAAAGACTCCTAAAACTGAGGAAAAGTCATATCTAAACCTAGTCCAATTACCTTTTGCATATATTTCAGTTTGCAGGTTCTCTCCAGATGCATGTATTGCACATGCATATTGTAGCAGGTGACAGGTCCATCTAAACACTAAGGGGCCGATTTAATCAAATGGACCTGTATGTAACTGTTTCCGTGCTAGCCTTCAGGCTCGCTGGAAACAGGAGTTAGAAAGCAGGGGTCTTCAAACCGCTGCTCCTTAATTCGTCTGCCTCCTTGGAGGCAGCAGACATCAATCCGCCTAGTCGCATATGATCAGGTTGATTGACACCCCCTGCTATGAATCTGCAGGGGGCGGAATTGCGCAAGCAGTTCACCAGAACTGCTTGTGCAATGATAGATGCCGACAGCGTATGCTGTCATCATTTATCGATGTGCGGTGGACATGATCCGCTATAGTGGATCATGTTCCCTCGCACTTTGTTAAATCAGCCCCTAAGCGCCTGTTATAATAAGAGCATCAAGCGCACAGCTGCATGATTAATTGTGTGGGCAAAGTGCTCAGTGTTATTCATGAACTGGAATACAGTTTCAATGAGTATACATCTTCCTGCAAGTAGGTCATAAACACATTGCCACTGGATTCCCACTTATCTCCTTTGTGAACTGTCTTTATTGTTAAGTAGAGAAAGATAAGTAAGTATAATAGTACTTTTTGTCATTTTTATTTGAGTGTAATTATCTAAGTAATATGTGTTTTTTATTAATAAACATGAAAAAGTAAAAGCTGTACTTTCCACGTGTGACATAGGGAATTAATATTCCTCCTAACTGAATATTGTACGTGTGCTCTGAATCAAGGGGTGCCAACATGGTGGTGGTGCCCCTGAGGGGCATATGTAAACCCCCTCCCTGGTTGGCTATGTATAATGAGCCATACAGAAGAAGTAAATAGCAGGTAAATAAGATAATGGAATTCTATGGAGCATCCAATATTGTATTGTAATGTATGCAATGCTGCAATTTTTTTTGGTTGCATGGCCCTTTAAGAAAAAAAAAAAAAAATCTACATTTAAACACATTTGGCAATCATGAAATAGAATCCTATTGAAAAGCCAATAGGATTTAAGCAGCTCTCATCCTATTGGCTGATTTGAATATTTCAGCTAAAAGGAATGTAAGGCACCCCAAATATAAAACAGGTACCTTGCATTTAATCTTCAGTGTGCTTTGGATGTTGTCATCGACACCGGTCTTGCACAGCTTCATGCCACAGCTCCGCGCCGCCACAGCTCCACCCACCGGGATGAAGATAGAAGATGCCCCTGCGATGGATGAAGATGTCGCCGCCTGGATGAAGACTTGTCGCAGCCTGGATGAAGATGGATGTCAGGAACTGTGAGTACATTTTTTGTTAGTGTTATTTTAAAAAAATTTTGGTTGAGTTTTTTTTTTAGATTAGTGCTTTTTTATTTTTTAATGGGCACTAAAGATCTGAGTGTCCTTTTAAGGGCAATGCCCACAGAAATGCCCTTTTAGGGACAATGGGTAGCTTAGTTTTTTTAGATTTAGTTGTTTTTTTTTGGTGGGGGGTTGGTTGGGTGGAGGGTTTTAATGTTAGGGGGTACTTTGTAATTTTTTTTATGTAAAAGAGCTGTTTAACTTAGGGCAATATCCTACAAAAGGCCCTTTTAAGTCTGTTGGTATTTTATTGTTAGATTATGGGGTGTTTTTCTTTTGGGGTGGCTTTTTTGTTTTTATAGGGGTATTAGATTAGGTTTAATTTTTATTATTTTTCATAATTTTATTTATTATTTTTTGTAGTCTTAGATTTTTTTTTATTTTTCGTAAAAATTTTTTTTTAAGTTTCAGAATTTGTATTGAGATTTTATGTTACATCATTGTACATTTCCATGTAAGAGAAAAAGACAGAGGCGCACAGGGCCAACTCAAGTGAAGTATTTTATTATCAGTGAAATACACTCATAAAAACTAACACTTATAAGATTCGTAAGTGCTACAAAGCACATCTGTTGAGCACTGTGTAAGTACAGCTGCTGCTCCTCCACACCAGGTTTGAGATGGAAATTTTCAGGCACGGTATCCGGAAGAAGTGACGTATGTACTGCCTCATAAAGAAGCCCGGCCGTTGATCGGGGGAAACGCGTTAGGCTATTAAGGAGCAAGCGTTTGGCCAGCTGTCTTAGAATCCTATCCACGGTCATCAGAGCAGGGGTTCCGGATACCGTGCCTGAAAATTTCCATCTCAAACCTGGTGTGGAGGAGCAGCAGCTGTACTTGCACAGTGCTCAACAGATGTGCTTTGTAGCACTTACGAATCTTGTAAGTGTTCGTTTTTATGAGTGTATTTCACTGATAATAAAATATTTCACTTGAGTTGGCCCTGTGCGCCTCTGTCTTTTTCTCTTACATGGTACTGCATTGGAGCTGAGGATTGGATTGCCCAGCTGATTACAGGCAGCACGGAAACAGCTATCCAACAAATCGTTTATAATTAAGGAAAGCAACATACGCCCTTCTCCTTCTTTTATATTTGGAATATCAAATAAAAGAACATAATTGGATTGGACTCAATCAGAACGTTGTTTGGTTGTATGGACTCAGTCAGTAATTGTAAGGTACCATATACCATTTAAAGGGATAACATAAATAGGCTGAAATTTGTTTTTCTGTTCTGCAACTGTTTGCAACTGCCTATATTTTTCTATCCTGTGGGTTTTACCTTATTTTACCTCACTACTATTATTATTATTATTATTTTTTCTGTTACACTTTAAAATTATCATTAGCAAAATATACTACGTGTGTATATATATTGATATAATAATATAGAATAAGGATATTTATCAGTCATATACATATATATATATATATTCTTTAGCGCAATTTATTTTGTTTTCTATCATTGTACATTTCTTTGAGTAAACATGTAACGTAAAAACAACAAATAAACTGGTAAAACATTTGCTATCTTCTTTTAAACAATGCTAACATGCTATGTTGAATTGTCCCAATGAACTATGGGCGCGATCCGATAAACGGCGTAGTTTGCGGCGCAATCGAGGGAACCCACGTCGCCCGCAGTTTCAGCTCGCAACTCGAGCTATCCCATATACGGCGCCGTCAGATGCTAACGTGCCGTAAGTCGGATAAACCAGCAATGTCCAGAAATCTGCACAAGTACAAATTTCTGGCGTCGCCAGTGACTTGCGCCAAGTTAGAAACTGCCGGCGCCTACAAAACCTGACTAAAGTCTAAATCACCCGCACTGTCTAACACGCCTCCCTAACATAGCCCGACACATCTAACCCTCTATCCGCTATCCCCCCTCTCTATCCTAACAATAAAATATGTATTAACCCCTAAACCGCTGCTCCCAAAGCCCGCTGCAACCTGATAAAGTTATTAACCCCTAAACCGCCGCCAGCTATATTAAATCTATAACCCCCTAAAGTGAGCCCCTAACACCGCCGCCATCTACCTTACCTACCCCCTAAAGTGAGCCCCTACCCCGCCGCTATCTAGTTTAAAATTATTAACCCCTAATCTAATCCCCCTACCCTGCCGCCATCTATATTAAATTATTTAACCCCTAAAATACTAAACTATCCCTACCACTAAACCTAAGTCTAACCCTACAAATAGCCCTGAAAAGGGCTTTTTGCGTGGCACTGCCCCAAAGTAACAGCTCTTTTGCCAGCCCTTAAAAGGGCTTTTGGCGTGGCACTGCCCCAAAGTAAACTGCTCTTTTGCCTACAATCTACATCCCCCTACACCGCGGCCACCTATAATAAATGTATTAACCCCTAATCTAATCCCCCTACACCGCCGCCACCTATATTAAACACATTAACCCCTAATCTACATCCCCCTACAATAAATGTATTAACCCCTAATCTAATCCCCCTACACAGCCGCCAGCTATATTAACTATATTAACCCTAATTATATTATGGTTAACATAATTAATATAGTTATTATATTATATATATATTAACTATATTAACCCTAATTATATTAGGGTTAATATAGTTAATATTGTTATTATATTATATATATATATTAAGTATAATAACCCTATCTAACTCTAACATCCTAACTAAACTCTTATTAAAATAAATCTAATATTAATATTATTAATTAAAATATTCCTATTTAAATCTAAATACTTAATTATAAAATAAACCCTAAGATAGCTACAATATAATTAATAATTACATTGTAGCTATGTTAGGGTTTATATTTATTTTACAGGTAAATTGTTAATTATTTTAACTAGGTATAATAGCTATTAAATAGTTATGAACTATTTAATAGCTACCTAGTTTAAATAATTACCCAATAACCTGTAAAATAAATCCTAACCTAAGTTACAAATACACCTATACTATCAATAAATTAAATAAACTACAAATATCTATATAAAAATACAATTAAATAAACTAAATTACAAAAACAAACAAACACTAAATTACAAAAAAAAAATAAAAAAAAAATTACAAGATTTTTAAGCTAATTACACCTATTCTAAGCCCCCTAATAAAATAATAAAGCCCCCCAAAATAAAAAAATTCCCTACCCTATTCTAAATTAAAAAAAGTTCAAAGCTCTTTTACCTTACCAGCCCTTAAAAGGGCCATTAGCGGGGCATGCCCCAAAGAAAACTGCTCTTTTGCCTGAAAAAAAAACACAATACCACCCCCCAACATTACAACCCACCACCCACATACCCCTAATCTAACCCAAACCCCCCTTAAATAAACCTAACACTACCCCCCTGAAGATCTCCCTACCTTATCTTCACCACGCCGGGCCGAACTCCTCATCCGATCCGGGCGATGTCTATCCAAGCGGCAAAGAAGAGGTCTTCATCCCGGCGATGTCTTTATCCAAGCGGCAGCAAAGTCTTCTTCCATCGGGCAGCATCTTCCATCAAGCGGCATCTTCAATCTTCATTCTTCGCTCCACAGATGCGGAGCATCCATCCCGGCCGACGACTGAACGACGAATGAGGTACCTTTAAATTACGTCATCCAAGATGGCGTCCGTCGAAATCTGATTGGCTGATAGGATTCTATCAGCCAATCGGAATTAAGGTAGAAAAATCTGATTGGCTGATTGAATCAGCCAATCAGATTCAAGTTCAATCCGATTTGCTGAACCAATCAGCCAATCAGATTGAGCTTGCATTTTATTGGCTGATCGGAACAGCCAATAGAATGCGAGCTCAATCTGATTGGCTGATTGGTTCAGCCAATCGGATTGAACTTGAATCTGATTGGCTGATTCAATCAGCCAATCAGATTTTTCTACCTTAATTCCGATTGGCTGATAGAATCCTATCAGCCAATCGGAATTCGACGGACGCCATCTTGGATGACGTCATTTAAAGGTACCTCATTCGTCGTTCAGTCGTCGGCTGGGATGGATGCTCCGCGTCTGTGGAGCGAAGAATGAAGATTGAAGATGCCGCTTGATGGAAGATGCTGCCCGATGGAAGAAGACTTTGCTGCCGCTTGGATAAAGACATCGCCGGGATGAAGACCTCTTCTTTGCCGCTTGGATAGACATCGCCCGGATCGGATGAGGAGTTCGGCCCGGCGTGGTGAAGATAAGGTAGGGAGATCTTCAGGGGGGTAGTGTTAGGTTTATTTAAGGGGGGTTTGGGTTAGATTAGGGGTATGTGGGTGGTGGGTTGTAATGTTGGGGGGTGGTATTGTGTTTTTTTTTCAGGCAAAAGAACAGTTTTCTTTGGGGCATGCCCCGCTAATGGCCCTTTTAAGGGCTGGTAAGGTAAAAGAGCTTTGAACTTTTTTTAATTTAGAATAGGGTAGGGAATTTTTTTATTTTGGGGGGCTTTATTATTTTATTAGGGGGCTTAGAATAGGTGTAATTAACTTAAAAATCTTGTAATCTTTTTTTTTTTTGTAATTTAGTGTTTGTTTGTTTTTGTAATTTAGTTTAGTTTATTTAATTGTATATTTAGATAGATATTTGTAGTTTATTTAATTTATTGATAGTATAGGTGTATTTGTAACTTAGGTTAGGATTTATTTTACAGGTAATTGGGTAATTATTTTAACTAGGTAGCTATTAAATAGTTAATAACTATTTAATAGATATTATACCTAGTTAAAATAATTAACAATTTACCTGTAAAATAAGTATAAACCCTAACATAGCTACAATGTAATTATTAATTACATTGTAGCTATCTTAGAGTTTATTTTATAGGTAAGTATTTAGATTTAAATAGGAATATTTTAGTTTATAATATGAATTAGATTTATTTAATAAGAATTTAGTTAGGGGTGTTAAGGTTAGAGAGAGTTAATATAGTTTATATAAATACTATAGTAACTATATTAACTATATTAACCCTAATATAATTAGGGTTAATATAGTTAATATATATAATGTAATAACTATATTAACTATAATATACTTAGGGTTAATATAGATAATATAGCTGGCGGCGGGGTAGGTAGATTAAATTAGGGGTTAATAATTTTAATATAGATGGCGGCGGTGTAAGGGTCTTACATTAGGGGTTAATACTATTAATACTATTAATATAGGTGGCGGCGGTGTAGGGAGGGCAGGTTATAGGGCAAAAGAGCTGTTTACTTTGGGGCTGGTAATAGAGATGATTATTTTAGGGGGATTAGATTAGGGGTTAATAATATTAATATAGCTGGCGGCGGTATAGGGGGATTAGATTAGGGGTTAATATTTTTTATATAGATGGCGGCGGTGTAAGGGGTCAGATTAGGGGATAGATAAGGTAGATGGCGGCGGTGTAAGGGGTTCACATTAGGGGATAGATCAGTTAGATGGTGGCGGTTTTAGGGGCTCACAGTAGGGGATTAGTTTATGTAGATGGCGGTGGGGTCCGTGAGCGGCGGTTTAGGGGTTAAATACTTTATTAGGGATTGCGGCGGGGATCACGGTTGACAGGGAGATAGACATTGCGCATGCGTTAGGTGTTAGGTTTTATTTAGCAGATCGCGGTTGACAGTTAGATAGACATTGCGCATGCGTTAGGTGTTAGGTTTTATTTAGCAGCTGGTTTAGAGAGTTACGGGGCTCTAATACTCAGCGTAAGGCTTCTTACTGCTGCTTTTTGTGGTGAGGTGAAAATGGAGTAAGATTTCTCCATTTTGGCCACGTAAGTCCTTACGCTGTATATTGGATACCAAACTGCGCTGGTTTGGTATACCTGTCTATGGCCCAAAAAACTACGGGCGACGGCAGAAATATATGTGCGTAACTTCTAGGTTACGCCGTAAATGTGATACCAAACCCGCGCATATATTGGCGTCGCCGACTTTTGTGGGCGACGATTTTTATCGGATCGACCCCTATATGCCTAGTTTTCCTTTCTGGGGCTAACTAATTCTTGTTATGCATTTGTAGTGCTGATTCCCATATAAATTTAAGATCATGAAACATATCTAATTTATGTAATTTGTAAAACCCATATTCCTGCATACTTAGGCCTAGATTTGGAGTTTGGCGTTAGCCGTGAAAACCAGCGTTAGAGGCTCCTAACGCTGGTTTTAGGCTAACTCCGGCATTTGGAGTCACTCAAAAAAGGGTCTAACGCTCACTTTTCAGCCGCAACTTTTCCATACCGCAGATCCCCTTACGTAAATTGTGTATCCTATCTTTTCAATGGGATTTTTCTAACTCCGGTATTTAGAGTCGTGTCTGAAGTGAGCGTTAGAAATCTAACGACAAAACTCCAGCCGCAGAAAAAAGTCAGTAGTTAAGAGCTTTCTGGGCTAACGCCGGTTCATAAAGCTCTTAACTACTGTCCTCTAAAGTACACTAACACCCATAAACTACCTATGTACCCCTAAACCGAGGTCCCCCCACATCGCCGCCACTCGATTACATTTTTTTAACCCCTAATCTGCCGACCGCCACCTACGTTATACTTATGTATCCCTAATCTGCTGCCCCTAACACCGCCGACCCCTGTATTATATTTATTAACCCCTAATCTGCCCCCCACAACGTCGCCGCCAGCTACCTACAATAATTAACCCCTAATCTGCCGGCCGCAAAGCGCCGCCACCTACATTATAGCTATGTACCCCTAATCTGCTGCCCCTAACACCGCTGACCCCTATATTATAATTATTAACCCCTAATCTGGCCCCCTCAACGTCGCCTCCACCTGCCTACACTTATTAACCCCTAATCTGCCGAGCGGACCGCACCGCTACTATAATAAAGTTATTAACCCCTAATCTGCCTCACTAACCCTATAATAAATAGTATCAACCCCTAATCTGCCCTCCCTAACATCGCCGACACCTAACTTCAATTATTAACCCCTAATCTGCCGACCGGAGCTCACCGCTATTCTAATAAATGTATTAACCCCTAAAGCTAAGTCTAACCCTAACACTAACACCCCCCTAAATTAAATATAATTTTAATCTAACGAAATTAATTAACTCTTATTAAATAAATTATTCCTATTTAAAGCTAAATACTTACCTGTAAAATAAACCCTAATATAGCTACAATATAAATTATAATTACATTGTAGCTATTTTAGGATTAATATTTATTTTACAGGCAACTTTGTAATTATTTTAACCAGGTACAATAGCTATTAAATAGTTAAGAACTATTTAATAGTTACCTAGTTAAAATAATTACAAAATACCTGTAAAATAAATCCTAACCTAAGTTACAATTAAACCTAACACTATACTATCATTAAATTAATTAAATAAAATACCTACAATTACCTACAATTAAACCTAACACTACACTATCAATACATTAATTAAATACAATATCTACAAATAACTACAATGAAATAAACTAACTAAAGTACAAAAAATAAAAAAGAACTAAGTTACAAAAAATAAAAAAATATTTACAAACATAAGAAAAATATTACAACAATTTTAAACTAATTACACCTACTCTAAGCCTCCTAATAAAATAACAAAGCCCCCCAAAATAAAAAATGCCCTACCCTATTCTAAATTACTAAAGTTAAAAGCTCTTTTACCTTACCAGCCCTGAACAGGGCCCTTTGCTGGTCATGCCCCAAGAAGTTCAGCTCTTTTGCCTGTAAAAAAAAACATACAATACCCCCCTCCAAACATTACAACCCACCACCCACATACCCCTAATCTAACCCAAACCCCCCCCTTAAATAAACCTAATACTAAGCCCCTGAAGATCTTCCTACCTTGTCTTCACCATACCAGGTTCACCGATCGGTCCAGAAGAGCTCCTCCGATGTCCTGATCCAAGCCCAAGTGGGGGGCTGAAGATGTCCATGATCCGGTAGAAGTCTTCATCCAAGCGGGGCAGAAGAGGTCTTCCATCCGATTGAAGTCTTCATCCAAGCAGGGCAGAAGAGGTCTTCCATCTGATTGAAGTCTTCATCCAGGCGGCATCTTCTATCGACATCCATCTGGAGCGGAGCGGCAGCATCCTGAAGACCTCCGACGCGGAACATCCATCCTGGCCGATGACTGAACGACGAATGACGGTTCCTTTAAATTACGTCATCCAAGATGGCGTCCCTCGAATTGCAATTGGCTGATAGGATTCTATCAGCCAATCGGAATTAAGGTAGGAATATTCTGATTGGCTGATGGAATCAGCCAATCAGAATCAAGTTCAATCCGATTGGCTGATCCAATCAGCCAATCAGATTGAGCTTGCATTCTATTGGTTGTTCCAATCAGCCAATAGAATGCGAGTTTAAAAAACAATATCAAGATACAAAAACACAGCAGCACCACTTGTAATCTCCAAACCTTCTTTTATTCTATTCACATGCGCCTAGATTTAGAGTTCTGCGGCCAAAGGGGTGCATTAGCTACGCGTGCATTAGCTACGCGTACCTTTTAACCCCTTAAGGACCAAGGCCATTTTTCAATTTCTTTCCCTGAAGGACCAGGGCTATTTTTAAATTTCTGCTGTGTTTGTGTTTAGCTGTAATTTTCCTCTTACTCATTTACTGTACCCATACATATTATATACCGTTTTTCTCGCCATTAAATGGACTTTCTAAAGATACCATTATTTTCATCATATCATCATTTACTTTAAAAAAATGATAAAATATTAGGAAAAAATGGAAAAAAACACACTTTTTCTAACTTTGACCCCCACAATCTGTTACACATTTACAATCACCAAAAAACACCAATGCTAAATAGTTTCTAAATTTTGTCCTGAGTTTAGAAATACTCAATGTTTACATGTTCTTTGGGTTTTTTTAAAGTTATAGGGCCATAAATACAAGTAGCACTTTGCTATTTCCAAACCACTTTTTTTCAAAATTAGTGCTAGTTACATTGGAACACTGATATCTTTCAGGAATCCCTGATTAACCCTTGACATGTATATATTTTTTTTTAGAAGACATCCCAAAGTATTGATCTAGGCCCATTTTGGTATATTTCATGCCACCATTTCACCACCAAATGCAATCAAATAAAAAAAATTGTTCACTTTTTCCCAAATATTTTCACAAACTTTAGGTTTCTCACTGAAATTATTTACAAACAACTCGTGCAATTATGGCATAAATGGTTGTAAATGCTTCTCTGGGATCCCCTTTGTTCAGAAATAGCAGACATATATGACTTTGGCATTGCTTATTGGTAATTAGAAGGACGCTAAATGCCACTGTGCATCACATGTGTATTATGCCCAGCAGTGAAGGGGTTAATTAGGGAGCATGTAGGGAGCGTCTAGGGTTAATTTTAGCTTTAGTGTAGTGTAGTAGACAACCCCAAGTATTGATCTAGGCCCATCTTGATATATTTCATGCTACCATTTCACTGCTAAATGCGATCAAATAAAAAAAAACTTAAAATTTTTCACAATTTTAGGTTTCTCACTGAAATTATTTACAAACACCTTTTGCAAGTATGGCATAAATGGTTGTAAATGCTTCTCTGGGATCCCCTTTGTTTAGAAATAGCAGACATATATGACTTTGGCGTTGCTTTCTGGTAATTAGAAGGCCGCTAAATGCTGCTGCGCATCACACGTGTATTATGGCTAGCAGTGAAGGGGTTAATTAGGTTTGTAGGGAGCTTGAAGGGTTAATTTTAGCTTTAGTGTAGAGATCAGCCTCCCACCTGACACATCAGACCCCCTGATCCCTCCCAAACAGCTCCCTTCCCTCCCCCACCCCACAATTGTCCCTGCCATCTTAAGTACTGGCAGAAAGTCTGCCAGTACTAAAATAAAAGGTATATTTAAATTTTTAAAAAAATTGAAGAGCATATTTACATATGCAGCTGTGTAGGATCCCCCCTTAGCCCCCAACCTCCCTGATCCCCCCCAAACAGCTCTCTAACCCTCCACCTCTACCTTACTGGGAGCCATCTTGGGTACTGGCAGCTGTCTGCCAGTACCCTGTTTCCAAATACAAATGTTTTTTTTTTTTTTTTTTTTTTCTGTAGTGTAGCTTCCCCCCCCCACAGACCAATCCCCCACCCGCTCCCAGATCCCTTAGATTTACTTTTGTTGGGGATTTTATCCCCCCCTTACTGCCACTCATATAAAATGGTTTTGCTGTAGTGTAGCGGTTCCCACCCGCTCCCTCCCTGTGCACACCACCACCCGCCACCCCCGTGCACGCGCGCGCTCCCCGACAACCCCACCCCCGATCCTGCCCCCTCTCTCCCCGACAACCCCGCTCCCGACAACCCCGCCCCCGATCCTGCCCCCACGGTAAGCTCCCACCACCAACGATTGCGGCCAGCGATGCCGGTGCAGAGAGGGCCACAGAGTGGCTCTCTCTGCATCGGATGGGGGAAAAATGTTATTGCAGGATGCCTCGATATCGAAGCATCACTGCAATAACCGTAAAGCGGCTGGAAGCGATCAGGATCGCTTCCAGCTGCTTTAATCCCCAAAGTCGTGCAGGGTACGTCGCTGGTCTTTAAAGACCAGGTTGTGTGATACGTACCCTGTACGACTCGTGTCGTTAAGGGGTTGAATACCGCTGGTATTTAGAGTTCACAGAAGGGCTGCGTTAGGCTCCAAAAAGGGAGCGTAGAGCATAATTTACCGCCACTGCAACTCTCAATACCAGCGGTGCTTACCGACGCGGCGAGCTTCAAAAACGTGCTCGTGCTCGATTCCCCCATAGGAAACAATGGGGCAGTTTGGGCTGAAAAGAAACCTAACACCTGCAAAAAAGCAGCGTTCAGCTCCTAACGCAGCCCCATTGTTTCCTATGGGTAAACACTTCCTAAGTCTGCACCTAACACCCTAACATGTACCCCGAGTCTAAACACCCCTAACCTTACACTTATTAACCCCTAATCTGCCGTCCCCGCTATCGCTGACCCCTGTATATTATTATTAACCCCTAATCTGCCGCTCCGTACACCGCCGCAACCTACGCTATCCCTATGTACCCCTAATCTGCTGCCCCTAACACCGCCGACCCCTATATTATATTTATTAACCCCTAATCTGCCGCCCCCAACATCGCCGCCACCTACCTACAATTATTAACCCCTAATCTGCCGACCAGACCTCACCGCTACTCTAATAAATGTATTAACCCCTAAAGCTAAGTCTAACCCTAACACTAACACCCCCCTAAGTTAAATATAATTTTATTCTAACGAAATAAAATAATTCTTATTAAATAAATTAATCCTATTTAAAGCTAAATACTTACCTGTAAAATAAACCCTAATATAGCTACAATATAAATAATAATTATATTGTAGCTATTTTAGGATTAATATTTATTTTACAGGCAACTTTGTATTTATTTTAACCAGGCACAATAGCTATTAAATAGTTAATAACTATTTAATAGCTACCTAGATAAAATAATTACAAAATTACCTGTAAAATAAATCCTAACCTAAGTTACAATTAAACCTAACACTACACTATCAATAAATAAATTAAATAAACTATCTACAATTATCTACAATTATATCAACTAAACTAAATTACAAAAAACAAACAAACACTAAATTACAAAAACAAACAAACACTAAATTACAAAAAATAAAAAAAGATCACAAGAATTATAAACTAATGAAACCTACTCTAAGCCCCCTAAAAAAATAACAAAGCCCCCCAAAATAAAAAAAATGCCCTACCCTATTCTAAAATAAAAGTTGTAAAGCTATTTTACCTTACCAGCCCTTAAAAAGGCCTTTTGCGGGGCATGCCCCAAAGAATTCAGCTCTTTTGCTTGTAAAAAAAAACATACAATACGCCCCCAACATTACAACCCACCACCCACATACCCCTAACCTAACCGAAACCCCCCTTAAATAAACCTAACACTAAGCCCCTGAAGATCTTCCTACCTTGTCTTCACCACGCCGGGTATCACCGATCCATCCAGAAGCGGGTCCGAAGTCTTCCTCCTATCCGGCAAGAAGAGCTCCTCCAGAGGGTCCAAAGTCTTCATCCTATCCGGGCAGAAGAGGACATCCGGACCGGAAGACATCTTCATCCATGCGGCATCTTCTATCTTCTTCCATCCGGCGAGGAGCGGGACCATCTTCAAGCAGCTGACACGGAGCCATCCTTCTTCACCGACGGACTAACGACGAATGAAGGTTCCTTTAAGGGACGTCATCCAAGATGGCATCCCTCGAATTCCGATTGGCTGATAGGATTCTATCAGCCAATCGGAATTAAGCTAGGAAAAATCTGATTGGCTGATTGAATCAGCCAATCAGATTCAGGTTCAATCCGATTGGCTGATTGGATAAGCCAATCAGATTGAGCTCGCATTCTATTGGCTGTTCCGATCAGCCAATAGAATGCGAGCTCAATCTGATTTTAGGGGGCTTAGAGTAGGTGTAATTAGTTTAAAATTCTTGTAATCTTTTTTTATTTTTTGTAATTTAGTGTTGTTTTTTTTTTGTAATTTAGTGGGTTTTTTTGTAATTTAGTTTAGTTGATATAATTGTAGATAATTGTAGATAGTTTATTTAATTTATTTTTGATAGTGTAGTGTTAGGTTTAATTGTAACTTAGGTTAGGATTTATTTTACAGGTAATTTTGTAATTATTTTATCTAGGTAGCTATTAAATAGTATTAAATAGTACTATTTAATAGCTATTGTACCTGGTTAAAATAAATACAAAGTTGCCTGTAAAATAAATATTAATCCTAAAATAGCTACAATATAATTATTATTTATATTGTAGCTATATTAGGGTTTATTTTTCAGGTAAGTATTTAGCTTTAAATAGGAATAATTTATTTAATATGATTTATTTTATTTCGTTAGATTTAAATTAAATTCAACTTAGGGGGTGTTAGGGTTAGGGTTAGAGTTAGCTTTAGGGGTTAATACATTTATTAGAGTAGCGGCGAGGTCCGGTCGGCAGATTAGGGGCTAATACTTGAAGTTAGGTGTCGGCGATGTTAGGGAGGGCAGATCAGGGGTTAATACTATTTATTATAGCTTTTTGAGGCGGGAGTGAGGTGGATTAGGGGTTAATAACTTTATTATAGTAGCGGTGAGGTCCGGTCGGCAGATTAGGGGTTAATAATTGTAGGTAGGTAGCGGCGACTTTGGGGGGGGCAGATTAGGGGTTAATACATATTATGTAGGGGTCGGCAATGTTAGGGGCAGCAGATTTGGGGTAAATAGGGATAATGTAGGTGGCTGCGGTGTGCGGTCGGCAGATTAGGAGTTAAAAAAATTTAATAGAGTGGCGGCGATGGTGGGGGGGGCCTCGGATTAGGGGTAAATAGATAGTTTATGGGTGTTAGTGTACTTTAGAGCACAGTAGTTAAGAGCTTTATGAACCGGCGTTAGCCCAGAAAGCTCTTAACTCCTGGCTTTTCTCTGCGGCTGGAGTCTTGTCGTTAGATTTCTAACGCTCACTTCAGCCAAGACTCTAAATACCAGCATTAGAAAGATCCCATTGAAAAGATAGGATACGCAATTGGCGTAGGGGGATCTGCGGTATGGAAAAGTCGCGGCTGGAAAGTGAGCGTTAGACCCTTTCCTGACTGACTCTAAATACCAGCGGGCGGTAAAAACCAGCGTTAGGACCCCCTAATGCTGGTTTGGACGGCTAACGCAGAACTCTAAATCTAGGCGATGGGTAGCAAAAAGTAGTTAAAACAGAACGACGTTTCGGGTCAAACACCCTTACGAACATGTATGAACATGAGTAAGGGGTGTTTGACCTGAAACGTCGTTCTGTTTTAACTACTTTTTGCTACCCATGTAAATGGAAAAAAGAAGGTTTGGAGATTACAAGTGGTGCTACTGTGTTTTGTATCCAGATATGGATATTTATATGGGAGGTTTAGAAGTGTTAATTGTGTTGTAAGAGTGAAGGGAAGCCTAGGAAAATCTTGAGACATTTTTCCAGTTGTTTCCAGTAAGGTAGGATATGGGGGCAGCTCCACCAAATATGCAACAATGTACCCTTGGCACCAAACTCCCTCCAGTATCTATCCGAAAAGCTAGGATATATGCTCTTGATGCGTGCTGGTGTTAGATACCACCTTGTGAGTATTTTAAAATTTTGCTCTATAAGTTTGGCGGATGTCGAGGATTTTTTTGGTATTGTTGAATATTAGCTGCCAAGTTCATTGGTCTATTAATGTGTTGAGCTCTTGGTGCCATTTGTTGGTGTAAGTTGAGATTGTGTTTGAATGTGCTTTTTTAAGAATTGATTTTGCTACGGTCAAAGAGCGTCTCAAAGGGGAGGCCTAGTAAGCAGATGACTTCAAATGGTGTTATAGGCATTGTCATATCTTGTCTGTATTGTGAAGTTTGTTAAAAATGTTGTAATTGTCTATATTTCAGCTAATTGGCAAAGGCACCGTTTAATAGATGTTCCATCTCTGCTGTCAGTTTCAGTCATTGTCCGTCTAGTAGTTTATATAAAGGGATGGAAAAGTCCAGGGCCCCTTCAGACAATCTATTTACAGTTTTATACTCCATTCCACCTAAGAGTTCGGCATTGGGGGATATAGGAGAAAGTCGGGATCTAGGTGATTAAATATGTAGATTGTTCTGTATGATTTTGTCCCATACAGCAAATACCCTGGAATAGAGGGGGGTATTTAGTGGTTATATCTGGTCTGGAGGTTTTTGGAATCGAGCATAGTGTCCCCACCCATTTGGTTTTGAGTATGTGTGAGTCTAATATTGTTTTTGGGTATGACATGGATATCAAGATGTCATCGGCATATAAAGACACCTTGAAATCATTATTGTTTAGGGAAATGCCTTTTATTGTTGTATTTTGGGGGATATGTGCTGCTAAGGTTGACATACTTAGTACAAAAATCAGGGGTGATAGGGGACAACCCTGTCTAGTCCCATTGTGAATTTCAAACTTACTTGATACCAAACCGTTTACTCGGATTTTGGCTGTGGGGTTTTGATATAAATTATGAATTCTTTTTAAGGTGAATTCTCTAAATCTGAATTTTTTTTAAGAGAGCAGAAAAGGAGATCCCTTTGTATCTGGTCAAATGCTTTCTCAGCATCAGTTGATAATAAAATGGAGTGTATATCCTGTGATTTGGCATAGTTAATCATTTGTAAAGATCGTATTGTGTTGTCCCTGGCTTCTCCTCCTGGGACAAACCCAACTTGATCCATGTGGATGATAGAGGGGAGGACAATATTAATTCAATTTGCAAGGATTTTTTCATATATTTTTAGGTCTGAGTTAAGGAGTGATATTGGCAGAAATTGTCAGGGATGTCATGAGGTTTGCCTGGTTTTGGAATGATAGATATATGAGCCTCTTTAGTTTGCATAGGGAAGGAGCCATTTTCATCTAGAGAGTTAACAAGGGGCAGTAAGTGCCTTTAAATGTCCTGTAATATTTGTTTGTAAAGCCATCAGGCCCTGGGGGTTTGCCATTCGGTAGGTTGGTTATTGCTTTATGTATTTCTTGGTAAGAAATTGATTCCTCCAGGGCTGATTTGTGTTGTGCAGTTAGGCTCGGAAGGTCAATCTTGTTTAAGTATGCTTCAATTTTCTTTGTGTTTTGTTCCCCCTGTAAGTTAGGTAGGTTACATAAACAATAGCAGTCCAAGAAACACCAGCGAGTCAAACAAAAAACGCACATAAAGAGTAAAAATGTTTAATTTATTATTTTTGAATACACAAGGTTAAAATACTTTAACAGCGCAAAATAAATAAGGATTCAGCTAATCCATATGAACCTGTCTTACGTGTTTCGGCCACCTGGCCTTACTCATAGACAGAATAATAGCCCTTAAAGACCTCTGCTATGTGTGTGCTGTCGTGTACCATGTCACCATTTCTTTTCATAGAGTAGATATGGTCTGTAGTAGACCGCTTACGGAGGGCTTTTGCCAAAAAAGGTCTGACTCTGTTCCCACCCTGAAAGCATATATTTTTAAGATGTAATGCCTTACTATGTGCATCCTTTTGAAAATGGGAATTAAGTGCTGTCCTGTCTCTATTCACCCGATTGAGTAGCTTATGGTTGTAAACGGTCTGTTTTATGTAATGTTTCAATTGCTTCTAAGTTTTTTCAACAGAGACAGAAACTCTTAGAGTCTTATCCTGTTAAACTGAGAAGTTTGTTGTATAATTGGACCTCTTATAACTGATTAATGTGCTTTTCACATAGGCCCTGTATCTTGTATTGATCCTTCATTGATTTGGAAGTATTCTTGAATGTTACTACTTATTTGTTGTAAAATTTCAGGGTTGTGTAGTATGGAATCATCTAGTTTCCAGTTTCTGATGTGTTTAGGTTTGTTAGGCCATAGTAGGTCCAGTAAGATTAGGGAGTGGTCTGACCAGGCTGTCGTGCGGATTTCTGAGTGCAATGTAAGGTCTATATGTTGATGATCTAATATGAAATAGTATATGATTTTTTGCGTGTGAATAGAAGGTATAATTTCTTGATTTAGGGTGTTGAAGTCGCCATACATCTACCAGTGTGTTACTTTTTAGACTATCAGTGATGTTTATTCTGGCCTTATTGTTGGTCTGCGACTTATTTGATGAGTTGTCTTGTAGTGGACACAGAGTTACATTGAAGTATCCTCCTAGTATGAGGATGCCTTTTCTTAACTCTAGTAATTTATCATTGACTTTTTTAAAAGTGTGTTGGGGGAGTAAATGTTTGCTATGGTGACCGGGGTATTGCAAATTTTACCTGTCAATATGATATACCTGCCTTCAAGGTCTTCATTTCTATTATCTAGTAGGAAGTGAATTTTGTTACTAAACAGAATGCCTATGCCATGTGTTTTTTTTGTATGGGAATTCAAGTATGTGGCTGAGAAGTCTTTAAAACAGAATTTAGGTTCACTGTTTTTGAGAAAATTTGTCTCTTGGACTAAGATTATATCACCTTTTGTTTTTTTTTGGATAGATTGATTGCAATTGAGCATTTGGTTGGCGAGTTAAGCCCTTTGCAATTTTGTGAAATTAGTGTAATTTGAGTAATTTATACTTGGGTGATTTGAGTGTCCAGCTTTGAAAAACCCCTGTGTTCTAGTAGTGTACAGTAGATTTGGTTGTATGGTTTCCATATTAGTGTTCTGAAGACCAGTTGTGCTTGGGTGTCTATTTTAATTTTAGTGAGGCTGTTCTCACTCCCACCTGTTTCACAAAGAAGACATACAGGGAGTGCAGAATTATTAGGCAAATGAGTATTTTGACCACATCATCCTCTTTATGCATGTTGTCTTACTCCAAGCTGTATAGGCTCGAAAGCCTACTACCAATTAAGCATATTAGGTGATGTGCATCTCTGTAATGAGAAGGGGTGTGGTCTAATGACATCAACACCCTATATCAGGTGTGCATAATTATTAGGCAACTTCCTTTCCTTTGGCAAAATGGGTCAAAAGAAGGACTTGACAGGCTCAGAAAAGTCAAAAATAGTGAGATATATTGCAGAGGGATGCAGCACTCTTAAAATTGCAAAGCTTCTGAAGCGTGATCATCGAACAATCAAGCGTTTCATTCAAAATAGTCAACAGGGTCGCAAGAAGCGTGTGGAAAAACCAAGGCGCAAAATAACTGCCCATGAACTGAGAAAAGTCAAGCGTGCAGCTGCCAAGATGCCACTTGCCACCAGTTTGGCCATATTTCAGAGCTGCAACATCACTGGAGTGCCCAAAAGCACAAGGTGTGCAATACTCAGAGACATGGCCAAGGTAAGAAAGGCTGAAAGATGACCACCACTGAACAAGACATACAAGCTGAAACATCAAGACTAGGCCAAGAAATATCTCAAGACTGATTTTTCTAAGGTTTTATGGACTGATGAAATGAGAGTGAGTCTTGATGGGCCAGATGGATGGGCCCGTGGCTGGATTGGTAAAGGGCAGAGAGCTCCAGTCCGACTCAGACGCCAGCAAGGTGGAGGTGGAGTACTGGTTTGGGCTGTGTTACGGTTGCCTCCAGGCTGGCTGGAAGTTGGACCGTAGAAAAGGATGCTCCTAGCGCTCACCAAAGGAGCAGCAGCACCGTAGACACTATAATTACTGCGTAGCCACCATAAGTAACGCAGACTCTATGAACCACCGCTGCTGGGCTGGTATCTCGCCGTCTGCTCTGCGCCCTGGACCTACGACCAGGCTCCAGTAGGTGAACCTCTTCCTTCTGTAGCAATCCCTGTAGCTAAGGGAGTATGAAAAACATAGCAATCCCTGTAGTGATTATAGCTGAAGCTGTCCCCTACAAACATGAGTCAAAGCTGCAAGTTAGAGGGTCAGAAATAGGTCTGATGTGCTGGAGCACACAGCCTCCTTTTTATTGAGGTTACATGCAAACAGGACACTCTCAGGGGGAGGCATAAAATCCCCCATCACACATTTGATATTAGATAGAGAGACACTCCCTTTGACAGGCCACAACATTACTTCAGCAGATAACATTTTACACACAATAAAACAATGCAGTCCACCTTATCAATACTAGTCTGATTAGACAATGGGAAAGTTGATCACTAAACCTAATTAGAGCTAATCCCAGCAGACTTGTATTTAGAATAGGTTTCTTGAAGCTGAACAAAATTTAACTCTTAATGGCACACAATGAAACTGAACCAAGTGGGAGAAAGCCAGGGACAAGTCATTTCACAGGTCTGGGGACATAGTCTTAAAGGGGGCATTGTTCACCAAAGTCACAATATGTCCCCAGACGGTTCCCAAAGGGCCACACACACCCAACAAAAGTCAATATACTCTCAGGGGCACAATCTTCCAGGGGCCATAGTCATGTGGAAGGAGGCTGGCAAATAGGCTTCTCCAAAATCCAGGGAAGCAGGGCAATTTTCCATTTAAAGGGCCAGTTACAAACAGCAGTTTGTAACATATCTCCCCTTTTGGAGGGAGACTAACCAGGCACCTGACCTTCTGCCGGTCAGTGCCTAAGTTAGTCTCGCAACCCACCCACAAATAATCGTTAGCAGCAAAGTAGCCCCCCCACAATACGTAGTACTGGCCTGTAAGTTCCAGGTTGTAGGATGAAAGTGTAGCATCCTCGGCCTTCCTGGCGCAGCTGGGCAAATAGCTGATGGTACTTGGGGGGCAGAGGCCAGCGGCACTCTGCCCTGGTGCCAGCGCTTCTGCTGGGGTGAGGGGTTTGCAGGCCAGTTCTGTAACAAGGACAAGGTCTGTAGGGCAGAGGCCAGCAGCGCTCTGTCCTGATGCCAGCTCTTCTGCTGGGGGAATTGGGGCATAGTCCTGCCCGGTGGCAAAGGGAACGTGGGGGTCAGTGGGGGTTAACATCTCCACTGTTAACCCTGGGCCCAAGTTAGGAGTTAGCTGGGGAGGGGGAGATTGGCTTACCTCCTCCTCCTGATACTCCGGCGGCCGTTGGGAAGGGAGGTCGATGCTCTCCGCTTCCTGTGGAACATGCTGTGGCTGGGGAGAGAGACCGGTTGTCTCCTCTCCCTGGAAGGCACACTCCAGCTGGGGAGGGAGGTCGATGCTCTCCCCTCCCTGTAGCTGGGTCTGTCGCTGGGGATCTGGACCGCCTGCCCAGCATCCCTGTAGGGCCGGTAGAGAGACTGCGGTCCCATCTCCACCTGCCTGCTGGGGATCCTCCCAGGACCAGTCTATGAGGCCTGCTGCCTCTGGTATCTCTGGTTGGGGTTGGGGAAGGAGACCGGTTGTCTCTTCCCTCTGCACAGTATACTGCCGCTGGGGAGGGAGGTCGCTGCTCTCCTCTCCCTGTGGAACATGCTGCGGCTGGGGAGAGAGACCAGGTGTCCATACCCTCAAACTCCACAGTTGGCGCTCAAAGGCTCGTGCCGCTTTGTTCTCCGTATCCAATTCCCGGATGATGCGACTGACTACCTCCTGCGCAGGGTCTGGACCATATCGGACTAGCCGCCTCTTTACCTCTGGAACGAAATCCGCGCCCTCATAGCAATGGATCCGGTTGAGGTGCTCTTCACATGGTTCTGACCAGTATCTTGTCAGCTCCATGCTGCTGTAGGTAGGGACGCTGCGCAGTGGCTAGCGTTGCCCTCAATTACTCTCCTACGATACCAGTGCTGTTGTGGTGCTGCTCCTTGCGCTAGGACGCCAATCCCACCGCTGCCGCCAAATGTTACGGTTGCCTCCAGGCTGGCTGGAAGTTGGACCGTAGAAAAGGATGCTCCTAGCGCTCACCAAAGGAGCAGCAGCACCGTAGACACTATAATTACTGCGTAGCCACCATAAGTAACGCAGACTCTATGAACCACCGCTGCTGGGCTGGTATCTCGCCGTCTGCTCTGCGCCCTGGACCTACGACCAGGCTCCAGTAGGTGAACCTCTTCCTTCTGTAGCAATCCCTGTAGCTAAGGGAGTATGAAAAACATAGCAATCCCTGTAGTGATTATAGCTGAAGCTGTCCCCTACAAACATGAGTCAAAGCTGCAAGTTAGAGGGTCAGAAATAGGTCTGATGTGCTGGAGCACACAGCCTCCTTTTTATTGAGGTTACATGCAAACAGGACACTCTCAGGGGGAGGCATAAAATCCCCCATCACACATTTGATATTAGATAGAGAGACACTCCCTTTGACAGGCCACAACATTACTTCAGCAGATAACATTTTACACACAATAAAACAATGCAGTCCACCTTATCAATACTAGTCTGATTAGACAATGGGAAAGTTGATCACTAAAACTAATTAGAGCTAATCCCAGCAGACTTGTATTTAGAATAGGTTTCTTGAAGCTGAACAAAATTTAACTCTTAATGGCACACAATGAAACTGAACCAAGTGGGAGAAAGCCAGGGACATAGTCTTAAAGGGGGCATTGTTCACCAAAGTCACAATATGTCCCCAGACGGTTCCCAAAGGGCCACACACACCCAACAAAAGTCAATATACTCTCAGGGGCACAATCTTCCAGGGGCCATAGTCATGTGGAAGGAGGCTGGCAAATAGGCTTCTCCAAAATCCAGGGAAGCAGGGCAATTTTCCATTTAAAGGGCCAGTTACAAACAGCAGTTTGTAACAGGCTGGTATCATCAAAGATGAGCTTGTGGGGCCTTTTCGGGTTGAGGATGGAGTCAAGCTCAACTCCCAGTCCTACTGCAAGTTTCTGGAAGACACCTTCTTCAAGCAGTGGTACAGGAAGAAGTCTGCATCCTTCAAGAAAAACATGATTTTCATGCAGGACAATGCTCCATCACACACGTCCAAGTACTCCACAGCGTGGCTGGCAAGAAAGGGTATAAAAGAAGAAAATCTAATGACATGGCCTCCTTGTTCACCTGATCTGAACCCCATTGAGAACCTGTGGTCCATCATCAAATGGGAGATTTACAAGGAGGGAAAACAGTACACCTCTCTGAACAGTGTCTGGGAGGCTGTGGTTGCTGCTGCACGCAATGTTGATGGTGAACAGATCAAAACACTGACAGAATCCATGGATGGCAGGCTTTTGAGTGTCCTTGCAAAGAAAGGTGGCTATATTGGTCACTGATTTGTTTTTGTTTTGTTTTTGAATGTCAGAAATGTATATTTGTGAATGTTGAGATGTTATATTGGTTTCACTGGTAAAAATAAATAATTGAAATGGGTATATATTTGTTTTTTGTTAAGTTGCCTAATAATTATGCACAGTAATAGTCACCTGCACACACAGATATCCCCCTAAAATAGCTATAACTAAAAACAAACTAAAAACTACTTCCAAAACTATTCAGCTTTGATATTAATGAGTTTTTTGGGTTCATTGAGAACATGGTTGTTGTTCAATAATAAAATTAATCCTCAAAAATACAACTTGCCTAATAATTCTGCACTCCCTGTATGTCCATAATCCATTTTTGATTCAGCTGGATCTGAAAGAGATACCAATAAATAAAAAAACAAACAAAGTGCAAATAAGCATGATCAATAAACATTGAATACTATGTTAAGGAGTAGTATATAAGTGTAAGGGGGTACTAAACTTGTCTCTTGACAAATGTAGGCATGACTGATGAGTTTCTGTCATGCTTTAGGGTAATGTAAACCTATGAATAAGTATGTGGTTATGCGATACATTGTGATGGTGATTTGTTTGATCCCCGACATACCTAGAATACCTTGGGATCTGAGCGTTTCTATATTCCTGAGGTATACCGGCTGCAGTGAAACAAATGTTTGCTGGTAAAGTGAAGTGTGGCTATTGCAAGGGGAATATCTAGGCATTTGTAACATAATAATACACAGAAGTATTTATATGACAATACTTATGAAACATTAAAGAGTTTCTAGATTATTCAATCTTAGTAACAAAAAGGATACCATGAGTTCTTATCATGTTTATTGTCTGTCATCTTGGAATAGTCATATGGGGGATCAACGTAAAGACCCTGGGTCCTTGTATTAACTTCTATGGAGACTTTATAGAAAGTTCAATCTGTAGCTTGTTCTTTAAGATGCCAGATGAGGATGAGCATCTGATGAGAGAAATCTGGGTGTATGACTCCAGGGGTTCAGGTGGTGTAGTAACTTCTGGAGAGTCAGTTGTCGTGTTTCTTTGCCGCTTCCTGTTCACTTTTGTCCATTGGGATCTCTGTGGTTGCAGGCTTAGTTGTCTTCCAGGTGTTGTAGATGTGCTACGTCTATCCTCTTGGGATGATAGAGGGGATGGCTGGGATATCTCTAGAGTTTTGCTGAAATCTGCTAAGTCTTCAGGTGACTTGTAAGTTATGGTCTTACTGTTCTTTTGCACTTTTAAACAGAAAGGGAAGCCCCATCTATAGGGTATATTGTTTTTCCTTAGATATTCCGTGCGGAATCTTGCTTCTCTCCTGTTATTCAATGTCAAAGAACTTAGGTGTGCGTATATTTGTATAACAGCATCCTCAAACTTTAGTGGGTTGTGTTTTCTGGTAGCTGAAAGTATACATTCTTAGTCCAGATATGGGTGGTTCTGTTTCTTTCAGTCTTGGTCATAGGGCTCTATGCACCCTATCTAATGGAATATTCCCATATGGTTGGTCTCCCAGTAAAAATTGAAACAATCTCTGGAGGTATTCTTTAAGCTGGTTAGGCTGGATATTTTCTGACACTCCTCTTATTCTCAGATTTTGCCTTCTCCCTCTATTATACAAATCTTCAAGTTGAGATTTGAGTTGCTGAATCTGTATATCTTGTGTAGATAAACACTTTGAGTGGCTATCAATTGTGTTCGTTAGGCTATAGGTAAATTCTTCAACATATTCTATTCTGTCACCTAGATCCGTTATATCTTTTCTTACATCTGCAAAGCCATTTTTCATCATTTGTTTGATTTTTGTGAGAAATGAGTTGAAGTCATCTTTTGATGGAAGTGATCTTAAGTCAGCTCTAGTTAGTGGAATTAGCTCGTCTGATGAAAGTAAGCCTTGTGGATCTTGTGGTGAAGCTGGTTCTGAGTTGTCTTCTTCATAGTTCCACTCTGGGGTTAGGGGTGTTTTGTGTTGCTTTACGTATGCATTTAATTGGGATTTAGGAGTCTGGCTAAGTTTAGCAGCTTTATCTTTTGCCTTTGTTTTTTATGCCATTTTTTTTAAGCCATCTGAGTATTTTATGTATTTTAAGTATGTGCTTATCTGAGAAGCCTGTTTAAAATACTCTTTATTCTTTTTGGTATTTTTTAGAGTAGTCTCACAGTATTATAGTGAGTCATATAGTTTAAAGCTTCAATTTGCCTTTGTAAAGAGTGATGGTGATATGCCCCTTCTTGGAGTTATAATGTTGTGGTCGCAGGGTGATTGCTCTTAAGCCGTAGTTATTAGACCCTTTCAGCATTAGTGAGGCTTCCTGCAGTTATTCTTACCCAAAGCCTTTAGTTGAATATGCATGGTGGGCTTGATATGTATTATAACCGTATGTGCTATTCTCTATTTAAAATTGTATGCTTTTATAACTCTGCTTCATGCAAGGGAACTTGTTCCTTCTGTCATTGTTATGACGCAGCTCTAAACATGCTGCTTATTTCCTTGGTGATGGCACTTTAAATCCAGGCCGCACGCCTGTTGCGCACTTTAATATATGAACTGCTCATTCAGTGCCGCCACAACTCACCCTGTGCCTTCCGATCTGTCTACACCCTCGCTAACCGTAGGAATTATGGCAGCATCCATCCATAGGCAGTGTGATCACTTCTTTGCAGTGCTCCCAATCCATCCCATGGCATTATGAGTATTAATGTTGACGGGTCTTCCATGTGGGTGAGTTCATGGTGCTATTTCCCAGATAGTTTTTCCCTTCAGTGCGGTTTTTGTTTGTTGATGGCTAACCGGCTGACTTTGTACCTAGAATTTGGGCACTTTTGAAGGCTAATTTTTGGCTCACCAGTTTGCCTCTCTACGGAGCTCTGTTAGACAGCCGCCATACTCGCTGGCGTTCGGCTCCTCCCCATCTAGTGTTTTTTTTTATTTGTAATGTTAGTTTTTGGTTTTTTTTCCGTAATTTTAGTGGGGTGTTAGGATTTTTTAATTTTGTAACTTAGGTTTTTTCTTTTTTGTTTATTTTAGTTTTTTAAAATAGTAATGTTAGGTTAATTTATAGTTTAAGCTTAGTTTTTTTATTTTATTTCACAGGTAAGTTTTTATTTATTTTAAGGTAGTTAGTATATTGTAACTTTAATTTAAATTTAGAGGGTGTTAGGTTTAGGGGTTTATAGTTTAATTTAGTGTGTCGCGATGTGGGGAGCTGGCGGTTTAGGGTTAAATAGGTTTAGTATTAGCAAAGTGAGGCACCGGCGGTTTAGGGGTTAATACTTTATTTTAGTGTTGGTGATGTGGGTGGGCGGATTAGGTGTTAATAGGGTTATTATAGTATTTGCGATGTGAGGGGGTGGCAATTTAGGAGTTAATAAGTAGTTTATGGGTGTTAGTGTACTTTGTAACATTTTTGTTATGAGTTTTGTGAAATATTTTTGTTATGCAAAATTCATAACTACTGGTCTCTGATCGCGGAATGGATCTTGGCAGTATAAGCTATAACGCTAGCGTTATAGCCGGACCGCCCAACCTGTAATACAGGCGCAATGAAAATTCCACACTCAAAAGGCATTTTTTGAGTGCGGAATGGAGAGTTGCGGTACATGCTAAAACGCTTGCGGTATAGCCATCCCGCCGCAACTTTTAATACGGGAGACCTGCTATTCCGCGCGCAAAGGCCAATTTTTCAGCCGTATAGCAGTACCGCAAAACTTGTAATTTTGCCCAATGATTAAGATGTGAAATATCAGGAACAAAAAAATAATAAAGAGGTTATTTGTACACTTGTTATTCTGCTTTTAAGGAAAGCCAGTTGTTTCTGCCAAAACATGTAGAGCATTTTAATTAAAGCTGATGTATTTTTTGTTCCTGATATTCCACGTTACATTAGTTGCTTATTGCTATCTGTTGGAAGAAGGAACAGAAGAAAAGATTTTCCACTTTCCATTTAGTGGGATTTGTTCAACCACATACATTACACTATTATAATTAAAGTGAAAGTAAAGTTGAGTATATCCCTAGATATGCTTATATAAATCTATTAAAAATAACATCACTTTCACTCATCATTTTTTATTAAGTTGTATTTTTTACCCTCAAAGCCGCAATACTTGTTAGCCGTTCCTCTGCCTGCATTATAAAAATTTTTGCCTTCAGCTGTATCAGAATTTCATTGGTCCCCCATGGGCGTCTAGACTGTTCTATTTACGCCCCCATTTTCAAATGCGCATGTGGCTATCCTTAAAGTTCATCCACGATCCGATGTGTGTTCACGATAGCCGCATGCACATTTAGAACTTCAAAGGAAATCCTTTAGTTACGTAACTCAACTGAAACAATATACTTTTCTAGAACCTAATAAGTTTTGCTTGCTTGTTAGTCATTGGGGAATTCTCTGCTTACAAACAAATTTATACTATCGCCGCACCCATACTAAACAATGAATCCAGTGATTCAATGTTTAGTATCGAAGTGGAGCGCGTATCATTGCGCATGTGCAAAATATTGGGCTCACAAGAGCGTGCACGGCTAATGATGTGTAGAGTGGGTGGGACCGCTCTTTCCTCTTACACTTGTAAACCTGGAAGCTAGCAGGGGGCGGAGGAAGCTAGCAAAAGGTACACAATATTAAATATATAGGAACTTTTTTAAACATAAAAAGTTAGCGACTATCCATTATGGGAGATGTATTATCAATAGCGTTATTTCACTTTAACTTGTACACATGTTCTTGACATGGGCTAAACATGTTTAGCCAGTAAAATTAATAAATATCAAATAAATAGATATGTTTATTGCAGTTATATAGCACTATTTATAGGGTTTCCATTAAATGATTATTTAAAAGTGGAGGTGCTCAAAAAGCTGGGAGTAAAAAATAAAAATACTGATAACAAAGTGCAATGTGTGAAAAGTACAATATATTTCATTCTGCGAGTCTTATTTTAGATTGGCAAATAAAGTCTGTATCACTTGAGGGATAGAGACTAACAGAATGCACTTGAGTAGCACTTCAGTACCCCTAAACAAATAAAGAATGAAACTTCATTCAATACCTTTCAAAGCCAAGGGGTTGATTTTAAAATTAAAACATAACTTTTATTAAGATTAGTGTGAACTAAAATAAATGTGAAAGTGTGCAGTTTAAAAACACATATAAACTCGAACAATAATTATGGTGGCTGTAAATATAGCTGGGAATCCTGGGGTATCTGATTATAAGCCAAACAGGCAGTCTGTTATTGGTACAATGAACAGATATAGTATTCCTGCTATATTGATAATTGAATCTAATAAATTTAGATTGCACACCGTTAAAACAAACAGTGTGTCCTTATAATCCTTATAATACAAACCTTTGCTCGATTAACGATATCGGAATATCGAGGTTATTATCAATGTGTTTTCTCATAGAGGATAATGGTTCTATAAAGATATTGGTTAATGACCCACAATTAAATTGCCTATAGCAATATAATTTCCTCACGTTGGAATATCGCTATAAATAGATATTTGATCAATATATTATCTTATATGTTAGAAATCCAGTCATGAATGCCACATTTCTGGAATTCTAATGAGCATCAAGGAGTTGCTTTTGTCTGTGTAAGCGATTGGCTCCAAGTTGGGCATCAAATAAGTGTCAAAACATTCTTTGTGTATAGGGAAATAATAATGTAGTAAAGTTACCAATATATATAATTTATCCTCTATTCTGATTTCTTGTTATTATTGATAAGGTATGTTATGCTACTTATTCTTATGCAAATAGGGCATTGTGTACTGTTAATTCTAGTTATCAAATCAGGTTAACTTATTCTGTTACTATAATCCACTAATTTTAAATAAATATACCGAAGCTGGGAAAGTTAGATTATAGTTAGATTAGTTACCACGAATGGTCTCAATGATCAATTGTTCTGTATTGTGTAGCGGTGCTTGGTGTACATAAACATAAAAAAAAATTATCCTGTTTTTATCTGGGGATAACGGTTTATATTGTTCTCACTGGCGAGATATAGATTTCACCGTTATTTATTTATTGTTAGTATTTTGTCAACTTTAGCTAGAGAGTTTGTATTATTCTCACTGGTGGAGTATAAATCTCACCGTTATTTATTTATTGTTGGTATTTTATCAACTTGAGCTCGGGAATTTGTACCAAAGTCTAAATACTACTTGTCAGATTGTGTTTCTATTTTAACTTATGTGTGTGTCTTCACACTGTATGTTTTTAGTAACATTATATCAATTGCATTCCGTGTTAAAATATATTACTAGAGCTAGACAGGTAGTTTAACCTCAGGAATATTGTTCCGGTTGCCAGCAGTATACAATATAATGTTCCAAATAATGAAATGAAAACGACACAAGCTTGTATCTTATGATTATAAGCTGTATTAACCAGCTATTACACTATATAGCACTGCTCTATGTTTATTTGATCCAAAAGTTATCCGTTCTTAACAGAGTAATTTATTATTGAACTTATAGGGCGCCATGTACAAAGCTTCAAAGTGACCGTCTGACTGTATTTCCGCGTCAAAATTCGCTCACGGTCTGCTTCTCGTATTTACCAATCTGCGATCGAATAGAAAAACCACTATTTTTCATCAGCTATCGTAATTTTACGCAACTGATCGTTCCGAAGCCTTTTTCCACTTACTACATGTTCGATCGCACGTAAATTCGCTGTAATCGGAAATTATGAATGTTACAACTAATCCGTCCGCTCCAACTTTCACTGTAACTTTGCGTGATTTGCTTCGTGACCATTTAGGTAGCAAATACAATAGAAAACTATAGGGGGTATTAACCTGACGCCAGGTAGAAGTACTAAAGTGAAAGGACTAGACTACTATTGTATCATTATTGGTTTTTGGATCACTGAATGAAGATGGAGACACTTTTACACATGTTTCTTTTCCGATTGATTCAATTACGAGGAAGAAGGGCTATACAGGCACCAGTTGACAACAATGGATTGCAAAGAAGGAGAGGTAGAAGAATCCGAGTGCCTAGAGTTTTCCTTCCATGTATGGGTTTGGAAGGCATTTCTGATCGGGAGATTATCCAGAGATTCTGTTTGGACAGAGAAGCTATTATGGAACTTTACAATGAAATAGCAGAATACCTGAAAACTATGACAGCACGTTCACAAGCCATACCCGGACTATTAAAACTGTTGGCAGCCTTACATTTTTTTTCCACCGGTTCATTCCAAGCTGTGTCTAGCGTTATAATTGGCATCAGCCAGTCTGCTTTTTCTAGGCACTTAACCAAAGTTATTGATGCATTGATGGTCATTTTTCCAAGGTACGTGTGCCTTCCATCGACTCCAGAAGAGTGGCAATCTGTGAAGTCCAATTTTTATAGAATGTCCGGAATGCCCAATGTCCATGGAGCCATCGATTGCACCCATGTTGCAGTCAAACCATCACGAGAACGTGAGGAAGTTTTCAGGAACCGAAAACAGTACCATTCACTCAATGTTCAGATGGTGTGTGACCATAACATGAAAATAATCAGTGTCCGTTCCAACTTCCCTGGATCCTGCTATGATTCGTATATCTTGCGTCAGTCTGGGTTATATCAGAAGTTTGAGGAGGAAGAGATGCCTGAAGGATGGCTGTTAGGTAATTATATTTTTTTGATGTTATGTAAAATAGAGTATTATTCTAATTGTCAAATTTGGTTTATGTTATGGATTGTGATGATAGATGTAACTCAAAAACATAGTTAATTCTCAGTTAATAGACGCGAAATTTTACGGCTTGGTTTTTAGTACATTCATGTAACGAAGTTCTATCCGCATGGTGCGAATGCCGGCGGGTTAATTCAATACGGTCTGTGCGAAAAAATTGACGCCTTAGTAAATGGCGCCCATAGGATCTAAATTTGAGCATCAGCGTTGTTGGTGCATATATTTAGAGTGCTGTAACTATAACAGCCCCCGTAAATAGCTTGCAGTCTTTAGTTGTAACAATCAGTTGTTACGCTCTGATTTTTCAGGTGCTGTATCTAAGACAGCTCACACAGATGAACTGCCGTTATTATTTGCTACAGTTTAGCGGTTAAGCTAAGTAACATCAATTGATATTTTACATATCACTTAGTTATATGACCCACCAATTGCTATATTAATTATCGAGTTAATATGCCATTTAAAAAAAGAACTAAACAGGGTATTAGAAGATACCCATCCCTAACATGTTTTGCCGATAGCGTTTCAGCTAATTTCTTTTAGATTTATAGCACATTATTTTAGACTTATAGCACATAATTAAAAGACAGATTATGCATAAAAGAGATTATTTAAAAAAAAAATCTTGAGAAAGCCCTGTGACAGGGCAAAGCGCGTAGATGTGTATCTGAGTACAGCACTAACTATCCAAGGACGGTAACTGCAGTTATACCATCTCTACTCTTCATCGACATTCACATAGGCACACTGTGTACATCACGTATGGAAGAAAAGGCTGCCATGGATTCAGCGAGGACTCGAACGGAGAATAGCAAGGATAAACTCCTACCAACTCCTGTCCGGAAAGACCGGTAAGACGCTTCTTTTTCCTGGAAGGTCACTGTATACATGTACGTTTTTTAAATCCTGTGAGGACCCATCTACAGAGCTGGTATCTAAATAGCGTTAGGAGCAAGGCCTCTTGTCCGGTAAGGTTCAGGGGAATCCCTCATAAACAAAACACCACTGAAAGAGTATTAAGTGTTTTGTTTTTCATCAATTGTGGATGTCTCTAATAAGCTGACCTTTCTGACGACTGTTTGGTGATACAAGCGGTATTGTTTAATTGACACTTCTGGAAATCCTTTTTTGCTTTGACAGCCACTTTCTAAGCTCACAGGGATCCTTATATGGACGGTTGATATTTTGCTTTTATACTAATTTTTTTTTTTATAATCTCTTTTATGCATAATCTGTGTTTTAATTATGTGCTATAAGTCTTTAAAATAAGACTTACATAATTAAATATATTGTACTTTTCACACATTGCACTTTATTATCAGAGTAATCTGTACATTTTGTCTATAATCCTAACTTTGGAGGTGTTAGGAGATCTTTGAGGAAGGCTATCAATCAGTTTAAGTGCTATCCCTGCCCTTTTGTGTAATTCTATTTCCATTAAATGATACACACTTTAAATTCATTCTCTTATCCCATTAGAATACATACACATAAACAATAAAAACATGGATAAGAGTTATTTCCAGATAATTGTTAGTATTATTATTAAAAAGGAACATAGGACAAGGAAACATATGACAGCAAGCATCTATAGCACAATTTTGCACATATGCTCTTACAATGTTTTATTTCATGATTTTTTTTTATTTTTTTTTTTAAACTTTGTTTATTGAGCATTAGGGGATGACATATTCATACACAACAGTAATTATATTACAATCAAGGAAGACCTCATCATCGGTGTGAGTCCAGTCGTTCAGTATTTCCAAAGAGTGTCTCTGTGTACTTGAATACAATCCTTACTTGGTCAGAAAACCCCCCCAACATGCTTGGTTCATATAGTACATTTAGTTTCGAAGCATCCCCTACTACTTTTCTACTTTTTCTTCCCTTTCTTCCAACTCCTCCACAGCCTCTCCTCCTTCCTCAATTTTTCATCAGGAATTCCCACAACAACACACCCCCATATTGGCCTGATTGCCTCTCTCCCAGAGCACCAACACCCCAACCCCTAAGTGGTATCTGTCTGCCTTTGTATTCTATCTGTATAAAGCAACTTCCATTTACCTCTCAGACTCTCTTCAAGTAAATAGTTGGTGTTTCTAAAAGGATGCAAGAGTTGTTTTTGCATGGGTTCGCTCAGAATAAGTATATAAGGTTCCCATTTCCTCATAAACGGTCTTGTTCTCCCCTGCATATCTCTCAGAGCATCTAATTGTTCATGTAACACCTATTTCTGCAAATCAGATTTGTTGTGCAAGTGTCGGTGTAGAGATGTGCAACCAATTGCTGAACAATAGCTTCCTGGCTTGGAGGATTATATTATTAACCAGTTGTCTCATAGTTCCAGAAAGTGTTTTGTTAATAGTGAGAAATACTGTCAATTGAGGGATAATTTTCACTTTAATGTGGAATGTAGTATTTATCCAATAAGCTATCATACCCCAAAATTTGGTCAGTTTGGGCAATTCCATAGCACATGTGCTAGATCTGCTTCCGGAGCCCCACACTTCAGGCATGAACCTGTCATGTCAGTTCTCTTTTTTTTTAACATTTTAGGTGGAATGTAAGCTTTCTGTAGCAGTCTGGTGGGGGATTCCTGAATGTCTGCTGATAGTGTCACTTTACATGCTTGTTGTATGCTTTGTTGCCCTGTGATCGGTGTAATCTCTGTTTTTAAGGTGTCGGTCCATCTATCACTGATATACTGTAAGTTATGTTTGTTGGCCTGTTTTGTGATGATTCTGTATGTTGGAGATATGGATGTTGTCCTATGCTCTGTTTTGTGTAGTAGTATGTTCACGTCAAGGTTTCGGTCAGTAATTTCTTTATGTTTGAGCAAACCTTGGACATAATGTCTCATTTGCAAATAAGCAAGATGTGTTTGTGGGATTTCAAATTGTGCCTGCAAGTCTGCAAAGGTTTTCCCTCTAGAATTATTGACAACCTGGGATACAACTGTCAAACCCTTCCTCTTCCACAGTGTGAATTCCTTTGAATCTATCCCTGCCGGGAATTCTGGATTACCTTTCAGGAGAAGGTACCTAGTGAAGTGGTGATTGAAGTTAAGTTTTTTACAGACTTTCCTCCAAGCTTGTAATGGGTAGTGTAACAATGGATAATGTGCAAGATATTTATTTGCTTGTCTAATTGTCATGTGAGGGAGTGCTGCTAAGGACCAAGGTGCTATCACTTGTTCCTCCAGTTCAGGTATTGTGAAAGGGTTTCTGCTCGTCAACCAGTCCTGGATATATTTAATTTGAGCTGCCCAGCAATAGGCCTCCAAATTTGGAACTGCCAATCCGTCAGAGCTCATATTGGTCATTAGTTACTGCATGTTTATTTTGTGTTTTTTATTTATCCAGATAAAGGAGAACATTGATTTATTCAAACTCCTAAGATCTACTTTGTGAATGTTTTTCAGGAAACATTTGAAACAAATATAAGATTTATGGGAACATAATCATTTTAATTTGGCCTATTCTACCTGACATTGTCAAAGGGAGTTTCATCCACCTAAGCATGGTGTTTTTAAGTTCCTTAAAGGGACACTGAACTCAAATTTCTTCTTTCATGATTCAGATAGAGCATAACATTTTAAGCAACTTTCTAATTTACTCCTATTATCAATTTTTCTTTGTTCTCTTGGTATCTTTATCTGAAAAAAAGGCATCTAAGCGGTTTTCTTGGTTCAGTACTCTGGACAGCACTTTTTTATTGGTGGATGAATTTATCCACCAATCAGCAAGGACAACCCAGGTTGTTCACCAAAAATGGGCCGGCATCTAAACTTACATTCTTGCATTTCAAATAAAGATACCAAGAGAATAAAGAAAATTTGATAATAGAAGTAAATTAGAAAGTTGCTTAAAATGTCATGCTCTATCTGAATCACAAAAGAAAAAATTTGAGTTCAGTGTCCCTTTATTAGGGGCTTGTAATTGAGGTGGTACTAGTCTTTTGGGTCTTTTGAAAGTTTAATTCCTAAATATTTGAAAGAGCGTGTAACAATCCTAAAATCGTAGGGCAGGGATATTGAAGTGGAGTGAGTTTGTAGCCAAATTAATTCAGATTTGTTGGTGTTTATTTTGTACCCCGAGATTAGGCCAAATTAATGTATAATATGCATGATTTGGGGAATGTTTCATTTAGATTTCTGAATGTAGAGGATCATGTCATCAGCAAAAAGAGACAGATGGCACTGCACCCCCCAACCACATACCCTCTGTTTCTGTACATATTTTTATAGCCTGGGGTTCTATGGATAGATCAAAGAGAAGGGGGGACAACGGGCATCCCTGTCTAGTTCCCTTCTCCAACAGGAAAGTCAGAGAAGGGGCCCCATTAATCACAATTTATGCCTTTGGTTTTGTGTATAATAATTTGATTGTGTGCGCAAAAGCGCCTGAGATTCCAAATTGAGACCCCAGAGGACCTTATCAAAGGCCTTCTCTGCGTCTACTAAAAGAGCACAATTTTTGATGTTCTCCTCATCCCCCTTCCCTCCCCGATTTTTATTCCAAAAGTGTGTTAGTATGTATTGGAGTTTACAAATGTTTGTCACTGATGTCCTCCCCTTAACAAAACCCATTTGATCTTTATGTACTAGGGTTGGCAAAGCCAGAGCCAATCGGTCTGCTAAGATCTTCGTCAACAACTTGTAGTCTGAGTTCATAAGAGATATTGGACGATATGATTGGGAAAGAAGATGGTCCCTGCCCTCCTTTGGGATAACACAAATATTAACTTCTGTGAATCTATCTGTGATATCAATGTCCCCCATCATAATCTTGTTGTATAGTGCAGTAAGGGTAGGGGCTAACTCCCTCTGTAAGAGTTTATAGTATTCCCCCGGAAGCCCATCCAGGACCGGGGTCTTCTCAAGTGGGAGTCCTCGTATTGTCTGCAGTGTCTCTGTCTCTGTGATGGGGGAATTTAGAATTTGTAAGTGTTCCTCTGAAATTTTTGGGATTTGTAAAGACTCCCAAAACAAATCCTGCTGTGGGATGTCTATTGTTTGTCCGCTATATAATATTTATTAGTAATTTCCAAAGGCTTTTTGGATGTCTGTTGTGGCTGTGTATATGCTGCCTCTTACTTTGATGGCCTTTATACATTTATTTGACTGAGAGAGTTTCACAAGTTTAGCTAAAAATTTCCCGGTTTTGTTACCGTACCTATAGAATTTCGCCTGTAAGGTCGTCATTGCACGGACCGCATCTTGTTTTAGTGTAAGATATCTCAAGGATTTAATGTCCGTGTATTTCTTTTTCGTGGTTGGGTTTGGGATACATACAGTAAATACCTAGCATTTAATAGTTGTCTCAAAAGATTTTACTCTCTTTGCCTTTTTTCAGTTTACTAGCTGAGTATGAGGTGATCACTCCCCTCATTACTGCTTTGCTCTCCACCCAGAACAACAAAATGTTGCTCCTGTGGGATACATTCAGATCTGCATATGTGTTCCCCTCTCCCATTAGGAATCTTTTAAAGTTTAAGTCACCATATAGATATTTCGGGAAGAACCACTTAGAGATTCCCTCGGTTCTAGATTTGAAATTTATTTTGAGGCCAATGGGTGCATGGTCAGACATAGTAACGGAGTCAATGTAAGTGTCTGTGATGTCTGGTCCAAGTATAGTAGAGGTCAAGTAAAAGTCAATACATAAGCAAGTGTCTTTTGCTGGTGTGATACATGTATATTCCTTGTCCCCCGGGTGCCTGTCTCTCCAGATATCCGTCAGTGCCAGGGAATGTCTAAATTTAGTTATGATAAGGGAATCTCGTTTTGCATTGTTTTGTGGTCTACTGGGTTGAGTATCTGTAGTCGGGTTACGAAACCTATCTGCTGGAGTTTGGGGTGCAATGTTGTAACCCTCCCCCCAGAATCACAGGTGAGTTAGCGAATTGTAATAACTTCGTGTTAAGGGAGCACCAAAAGTCTTTCTATTGTGTGTGAGGGTCATAGACCCCCCCCAATAACAGTGCATCTATTGTCCCATTTTACTTTGAGTATGGCAAATCTACCTTCTGGGTCCAATAACTGTTTTTCAATGGCGTATTCTAAATTTTTCTGGAATAAGATGGCTATGCCTCTGGCGTGTTTACTTTCAAATTTTGTGTATATTACTTCTCCTACCCAGCCTTGTTTTAGTTTTTGGTGTTCTACACAATTGAGATGAGTCTCTTCCAATATGGCTATGTCTGTATTCTGTTTGCCAAGAAACCTAAGTATCGCCTTTCGTTTAATAGGGGGTTTCATCCCCCCTACGTTCCAAGAGACTATCTTCATATCTGAACAATTATAGGGTATGATATATAGATGACTATCCTAAATGTGATTGGAGTGTTCAATGGGATTCCCCAGAGTGAGAATGCTTGTGTCTTACCTACAGGTTGGGTGCCCTCAGGAGAGAGTGCAATTGCACCCGATTTTTTCAGGTTAAGTCAGCTCACAGTCTAGTCTTTGAAAATGGACATAAACAGGTAACATACAATTTCAGCAATTAAATACAGTGTCTACATTCAAGCCCAAACACCCCAAAACAAACCTCTTCAATAGTGTCTATCAGTAGAAATACAATTAAAGTACAATACGATTTAACAAACCCACAACAGCCCATCCCCCCTTTTTTGGAAAAGGATATTCAGAGAGTAGTTTAAACGACTTAGAGTTCTCAATGAATGCAAATGTCCATGGAAACTACATCTTTACACCCTAACTCGCTAGGAGTCAGGGTCATATTCAAGCCGATTCCTCATCTTCTTGCTGATTTTCTTCTGGACGGTCTTTGCTGTTCCTTGTTTGATCTAGAAATACCTTCAGGTGCTGTGGCATTTCAAATATCTAGGTACCTTTAGGCGTCTGCAATTTCATTCGAGCTTGATACAAAACGGCCACTGATTTCCCTTGTGCTATCAGATCTCTACAGTGGGAAAATGATCTCCTCTTTTTGGCAAACTCTGCCGAATAATCCTGGAAAAGATATATATCCGCTTTCCTTCATAAGAGAAGTTCAAGTATGGCACCATTACTTGTCTATGAGCCCCGTTGGGGCCATTTTCTTGTGATGAAAATTCAACTCTGTGAGCTCTCTCGGTAATACATGAAACATTTGAAACAGGAATTTTAAGCAGACCAGGCAGAATGTTTTCTGCAAAGTCCATTAATGCCCTATGTGGTATTGTTTCCGGCATGCCTACAATCCGGGTATTATTCCTCCTTGACCTGTTCTCAAGATCATCCAACTTCACCTGCAACAACTTATTTTGCCTCTAAAGCATGGTGACTGACTTCGCCCTCAGCTACCTTTAATTCTTCAGTACCTAGGCGTGTTGAGAAGGCCTTAACGTCGGTGGACAGAGTATCCATGCCAGTCTGGAGCTGTTCTATCTTGGGTAGAAAAAGTGCAGAGAGTTGTGACACTATGGGATGGGTGTCTTGTGACAGGATTTCCATGGATTCTATGCACTGTTTTGACCCCTTATGTATTTCTGCTTGATGTTTTTGTATTCTTTCTGACTGTTTCTGCTTTCCAGACATTTTGTCAGTCTTTTTTGTTATATAGATTATAGTATGTCTGCATGCAGACAGATCATAAATAAAGAAGAGCAGACTTATAGGCTGAGTATAGTGATGTATTGCCACCGCCTGATATGATAAAGCAAGATGAAGAATTATTCAATGTGTTCCACTATGTGTTTCTAGAGAGACCACAGCTGGTGGGGGGGGGGGTGGGATATACAGGGCTCTGTCTAGTGTGCCATTCCCCTACAGACTCCCCTCATACAAAGAATAGGTACAAAGAATAGGTGTGTAGTGAGAAGTTCTTGAGGGTTGTCCACTATAGTGCTTGCCTTGGATGAGCTTAAGATGTCAGCAGCAGCGGTAATGTGGTATAAGAACTCCTTATTGTGGTGCAGGAATCTCTTATTAGAGATCTGCACATGGAGACTGTGTGTATCCCCTAAAGAAACTTCTCCTTAATGTAATGGGCCTTAAGTTTATCAAGGGATATATATCAGTGAATCCCTTCCGGTAACTGTGTTGCTGTTAGTTTTTTGAATGAACTGCAGTTTCTATGAGGTGAGGTTAGCGGTTATTGATATGTAGTGTCCGCTAAGCATTGGCTTCAGTGGAGTTAAGAAAGTAACCCTTATCAGAATTTTCCCTTTACAGGGAGTTTCTGTGTTTATGTTTATATTCGCGCTGAAGTTAGTGCGCAAGATGGCGTCTTTTTCACGCCAATTAGCCTCCGCTATTAGTTTTTGGCCCTTGTCCTCTCCGTGCGTGTTCTTGGGGCACAAGCCCCTGGAAGTTTTCCCAGTGTGGGTAGTGTGGATTTCATTACCCCCGACATCACTGTGCCTCCTCAGCACTTTGTTATCTGCCCTCCGGCAGTGCTTATATTTCTGCTGTCCGTTGAGGGAGCTGGATGTCATGCTCCTGCCTCTCACAATGTCCCAACAGGGTTTTGAGTGTATCCTGCCAACGGATCGAGGTGCTGGGCTCAAAAGAAAGGTTTTATACCTCTCTCTCCTACACAGTTGGATCCGTTTCAATGCGATTGTGCTGAGCGCCCACCCACCGGAAGTCTTATTTCATGATTTTTCTTACTAATCATTGATCCATGGTTGTATAGTGAGTTTAGTTGCTACTCTATGTGGCAAGGTCCCCAGTTATGAAAAAAATGAGATAAAACTGTTGTGTGGGGGTTTGGGTGCTGCAGGTTACATGGTTACAATTATATACAGGATTGAAAGATCATAGTTCTATGGTGGAACTGTTTTAAATTATTGGTCTTATGACATTAATTAGGTGATAGAATATTCTTTACAGCTCCCAAAAAACAGCCAATAATAATTACATGGCAGTTGCAGGTATCCAGTTCCACACACTATATCACATCTCTATGTCTATTGTAGTCTGTGGAGTATAGGTAAACTTCCCCATATGTCCCATATTCCTAAGCCTTCATTTGATGATTGATTGTTAATATAGCTAGGACTTGATAACCACCCAGGATTTCAAGCACTAAATTAAATAGATTCCCAGTGCTTAAAAGACTTTAATTTCTCACAGAAAATGAAGTAAGGAATTTTGGTGTCCCTAGGTAACAGGTTTCATTAGTCTATAATATAATTGTCTGTGATGTGCAGCCAATTTTAATTCCTCTACTTTCTATTGTATTTAGGGAGTTACAGTTATTTCTTGTTTTTCATTGCAAACCAAATACAGTCATAAAATCTCTGTTATTTTATTGATTAGACATAAGAGAGATAAGAGAACAGTGTTTGCTAATAATACTAAATAATATAATGCAATACATAGACAGAATGTATTTGCTCTGCAAATTCATTTGTATAAACTATATGAATGAGTTATCCAATGGATAATAGGTTTTAGCATGTGTAATATTATGTATCTGCTACTACTACTTTATAGATCTTTAAGCTATATGGGGATTATACATACATTTGGTACATTTTCTCTAGAAACTCTTTATACCAAGGAAACTGAATGCAACATGATTCCAATAGATTATGTTTTATTGCCAGAATCCAGGGGTCAAGTCCTACAAATAAAAGTGTGGGGACTCACCAAGACTTCCACCCCCCCCCCCACAATTAATATTGTTTTACACACACACACTTACACACTGTATTTATATGTATGTAATCTACACACTTTAGTTTATGAAAGCAAATTGAAACCAATGAAGGGTTGAATGGTTGCCTTTGTACCTGAGATGCCTCCCCTGTCACAGAGTCTCATTCACTTAAGGTGCAATAGTCCTAGTTCTGCTGAGATGAGCTAAATAACCCCAGAGCAAGCCACACAGAAATGTAAGCACCATGTGTGCCACCAATTGCGGGTTGATAACACAGCAGTACTGCTAACAGGCTTGCATTTAGTGTATTGTAGGAAGTGTTACTGTCCATTACTAGAGGACCTTACTATCCCTCTAACCAGACTGTGCTCCAGGTCATCTCACCAGCAGCAGTGTTTACTGAAGTGTTTCTTTTCTGTGTCTAGGGCGAACATAGTTCCATCTGCAAAAATAGTGCAGGAACTCTGTTGCCATGCGTTCCTGCTGGACTTAACCCCTGCCAGAATCCTTAGGTGTTCATGACAGGATCCTGAATTGAGTCAGTCAGATGCCAGGCTGTACTAAGATTAAAATGCACTACCATAATTGTTAATTTAATATATAGAATTTGTAGACAAACATAAGATGAGTGTTGCACAGGGTGTTACAGTTATTGATTGATAGTTTTGAGAAACCTTTTATCCAATATACCCATAATACATACAAAATATGCTCACAATGGCCAAATAGTGTTTATTAAAAACATACCGATAATAACAATTCAGTCCTTTATTGGCCACAGCAGAGAAGGTAACCTAAGGTACAACATGGCAGCTCCCATAGATTTTAGGGTAGATTTAACAAGCAGCGGAATGCACTATCTACGTCTATCTATAGTTTTTGGCTTGCCAGAGAAGCAGAAAATAACAAGCAGCCAGCGGTCATAAAAAGAAGTTAACACGCAGCAGTCGTAAACGCCTTAACTTCTCTGCCACCTTTTAGATAGATACGATCGGGATGATTGACACACCCTGCTAGCGGCCGCATATGTGCAGGGGGCAGAATTGCACAAGTATTTCACAAGAATTGTTTGTGCAATGTCAAAGCGAATCATGTCTGCCCGGCATTTAATAAATTGACCCCATAGACTTATTTGTCACTATTTAATCAACTAATGAAACTTTAAAAATACATCTACATGCTATTCTCAGAATAATCTTTTCTTTGAATGCATCACTATATCTAGCATTTATTTACAGTGAGGGAAAGAATTGTTAGATCCCTTGCTAATTATCAGTCTATAATTTTAATGGTAGGTTTATTTGAACAGTGAGAGACAGAATAACAACAAAAAATCCATAAAAGCGCATTTAAAAAAAGTTATAAATTGATTTGCATTTTAAAGAGTGAAATAAGTATTGTAAAACCTGACAGTATTTGGTGGCAAAACCCTTGTTGGCAATCACAGAGGTGAGACGTTTCTTGTAGTTCACCACCAGGTTTGCACACATCTCCGGAGGGATTTTGTCCCACTCCTCTTTGCAGATCCTCTCCAAGTAATTAAGGTTTCGAGGCTGACATTTGGCAACTCGAGCCTTCAGCTCCCTCCACAGATTTTCTATGGGATTAAGGTCTGGAGACTGGCTAGGACAATCCAGGACCTTAATGTGCTTCTTCTTGAGCCACACCTTTGTTGCCTTGGCCATGTGTTTTGGGTCATTGTTTTGCTGGAATACCCATCCACAACCCTTAATGCCCTGGCTGAGGGATGGAGGTTCTCACCTAAGATTTGATGGTACATGGCCTCTTCCATTGTCCCTTTGATGTGGTGAAGTTGGCCTGTCCCCTTAGCAGAAAAACACCTCCAAAGCTTAATGTTTCCACCTCCATGTTTGACGGTGGGGATGGTGTTCTTGGGGTCATAGGCAGCATTCCTCCTCCTCCAAACAGGGCGAGTTGAGGTGATGCCAAAGAGCATCTCATCTGACCACAACACTTTCACGCACTTCTCCTCTGAATCATTCAGATGTTCATTAGCAAACTTCAGACGGGCCTGTACATGTGCTTTCTTGAGCAGGGGGACCTTGCGGATGCTGCAGGATTTCAGTACTTCCCGGCGTAGTGTGTTACCAATTGTTTTCTTGGTGACTATGGTCCTAGCTGCCTTGAAATCATTGGCAAGATCCTCCCGTGTAGTTCTGGGCTGATTCCTCACCATTCTCATGATCATTGAAACACCAGGTGAGATCTTGCATGGAGCCCCAGACCGAGTGAGATTGACAGCTATTTTGTGTTTTTTCCATTTCCGAATAATCACACCAACTGTTGTCACCTTCTCACTAAGCTGCTTGGCGATGGTCTTGTAGACCATTCCAGGCTTGTGTAGGTCTACAATCTTGTCCCTGACATCCTTAGACAGCTCTTTGGTCTTTGCCATAGTGGAGAGTTTGGAATCTGATTGATTGCTTTTTTGAACAGGTGTCTTTTATACAGGTAACAAGCTGAGATTAGGAGCACTCCCTTTAAGATAGTGCTCCTAATCTCAGCTCGTTACCTGTATAAAAGACACCTGGGAGCCAGAAATCTTGCTGATTGATAGGGGATCAAATACTTATTTCACTCTTTAAAATGCAAATCAATTTATAACTTTTTTGAAATTCCTTTTTTCTGGATATTGTTATTGTTATTCTGTCTCTCACTGTTCAAATAAACCTACCATTAAAATTATAGACTGATAATTTCTTTGTTAGCGGCAAATCTACAAAATCAGCAGGGGATCAAATAATTTTTTCTCTAACTGTAGGACTAGATTACCAAAAAATTACAAAAGCGATATTTGCGCTTCACTGAGTAATACCAGCTTGCTCAAATGTGTGCTGGTATTACAAGTTAGCCGCAATGTAAACTTGACTTCGCATTCGCAATGCTTGGAAGTATTGCACTCAAGAGAGCACACTTCCATAGGCTCCAATGGGAGCCTCATTCTTATGCTATGAGATACGGCATGAGAACCTAGTGCAGCAAAGGGGGTAAAATTGTAAATACATGTGTATATGTATATTGTATATTTATATGTTAATATGTGTATATATACACATTAACACATAAAAATATATGTATATAAGCATATACATATATTGTGACGGACACTGGCTACCCCAACTGGGTAGCTCCGCCAAGAGGGTCCTTCCTGTACCTGTAACTTGTAGCTACAGAGTGGAGAGAAGTGATTATAGCAGGAGCCCACCCAAATAACCAGACAAGACCAGTATTCAGGTGAAACATGAACAGACTTTATTGTGAAACACACATTTTTTATGTACACACTGCCCATCTTGATAAGGGTCTTATCTGATCCCCATATCTCCCGCCATTCCCACCCCTCCAGACAGACTGGCACCCCCATAGGATCCATAGGTCCAAAGAATCCCCGTAATACCTAGTTGCGGTTTTGGGGTGATACCAAGGGAGCGGCGGCTATTCTGGGGCACCAAAAACGCTTGGATGGGTTAGGAGCGGTCAGGATTGGGACCAAAGATAGATCTGTCTTTAGGTTTTGGAAGGCTGCCTCACACTCGGGGGACCACAGGACTTGTCAGGGTAACTGTTTTCTGGTCAGGTCGGTCAAAGGTTTGGCCAGGGCACTATAGTTGGGGACAAGCTTGCAGTAGTACCCTTCTGTCCCTAGGAAGGCTAGGACCTGGGTCTTGATCTTGAGGGTTGGCCAGTTCATGACTGCTTCAATCTTGGGCAGCTAGGGCCACTGCTTTCTGCAGCCTACTCGGTGCCCAAGGTACTGGACCTCCCAGCACCCTTCCATACATTTGTCTGGCTTAAGTGTCAGACCCGCAGCCTAGATGTGGTTCAGAACGGTACCTAGGTGGACCAGGTGGTCCTCCCAGGTATCACTGTAGACCGCACTGTCAACCAGGTACGCGCAGGCACACTCCTGAAGGCCATCAAGGAGGCAATCTACATCCTCTGGAAGGTCGCCAGAGCATTCTTCATCCCAAACATCATTACTTTAAACTGATACAGACCGAATGGGATGATGAATGCTGACTTTGGAATAGATTCCGGATCCAGGGGAATTTGCCAGTACCCCTTGCAGAGGACTAAGGTGGTCAGAAAATTACCATGGGCAATGTGGTCTAGGAGGTCGTCTACCCAGGGTATGGAGTAGGCATCAGTAGTGGTTGTGTTGTTGAGTCTACGGCCGTCTACGCAAAATCGGGTGGTTCCATCCTGCTTGGGTACCAGTACCAACGGGGATGCCCAGGGACTGTTGGATGGCTCAATAACGTCTATATCCAGCATCTCCCCGAGCTTGCTGTGCATACTTTCCCTAGCTACTTTGGGGATCAGGTATGCCGGCTGCCGCACACTGCTAGTGTGGTGTACCCAGGGTCAGTGGAAAACATGTCTTGTTGGCTCTCTAATACCTGTCTGACCTGTTCCCTCTGCCCAATCCCTAGCCTTTCATCTAATTATATGTCCCCTATGCCTGCGGGCGCCCTATTCTGTCCGGGTAGCTCCGGCATGGGGAGACTCTCAGAGTCCTCCATGGCAGGAGTGCATATGGCGGCTACCTTCTCAGGCCTCTCTTGGTAGGCCTTCAGCATGCTCACATGAAAGGCCTGGAGGACCCATTGATCTGAACATTTGGCTACCAGGTAGGTCGTATCGCAGAGTTGCTCTACCACTTAATAGGGTCCCTGCTAGGAAGCCCTAGCTTATCTGTCTTGATTGGGTTCAGGCACAGGAGAAAATCTCAGCAGTCAGAAGAGGTAATGCACGTCACTGCAGGATCACTACCCAGGACCCCAGGCAGTATTAAAACAAGCAACGGGAGTGACAGCAGCTAACTTTAATTGAAAAGTTACATAGACAAAAAATACGGCAACATTTCGGGAGGCTATCCCTTAATCATGCCATGCCAAACAAACAAACATTACTGACTTATATACTGACATACCACTAGGTAGCGCTAATAATCATTTTGTATGTTAACTCATTCATGACCTATAAAACAGTATATTATACAATGTTACATAATTTTTCAAAATATTAAGTACACAGTCATTCTTAATAGAATAGGCAGAATAAATACTCTAACTTGAAGGACAGAATCACCATAAATTGCCCAATAAACTCATACATCAGGGAATAACTCTATTGCCTAGAAATGGGACTATAAAAACACAGACAAGTCCCAATCTTTATTTAAACCTTTAGGCTCAAGGGCCCCAAATTCATAAATCCAAAATGATTCTCTCTGCTTAAGATGTAGCTCCCTGTCCCCCCCTCTGCGTGCTACTTCAATATGGTCAATAATTTGAAATGTAAGTTGGCTAATTGAATGACCAGCTTTCAGAAAATGATTAGCTAGTGGGGCTTTTAAATTACCAGTGCAGATATTACTTTTATGTTCTATAATCCGATCTTTAGCAGATCTAGTGGACTCACCTATATAAACGCCCCCCACATGAACATTTGATCATATATATTATAAATGTATTTAAACAGGTAAAAAAGCCTTTGATAGAATATATTTTACCGGTGTGGGGGTGATAAAATATGGGACCTTTGGTCATGTTACTACAACACGAGCACCCTAAGCAGGGATAACAACCCTTATTTTTTGAGGTAATATATCGGGAGCTAGTTTTGACTCTAGGGCCCACATCTGCTTTTACCAATTTCATTTGAATATTCATACCTTTTTTATAGGCTGGCATACAAACATCATGCATACTAGTGGCATTGATTTAGTATATTCGGTTTTAACATCAGATACCAAATATAATCAGGCACAAATTGATTTTTTTACACAATTGTTATTTATTATATTATATAATAACTATTTCCAGTTTCAGGATGATTTTCCAGCTGCAGGGGACTGCCATGGGTTCCAACGTCGCCCCTAACTATGCGAACATATTTATGAATTTATATGAAGAAAAATATATATTTTTCCAATAATATGTTTATTCGAAATGGCGCCACCTGGTGGCGATATATCGATGACATATTTGGAATATGGCTGGGTAAAGTTAGAACCCTAGTAGACTTTGTAAATGAGTTAAATTCATCCACCAATCATATAAAGTTTAAATTAGTCTGGAGCGAGGAATACCTAGACTTTCTTGACGTAAGAGTAAAAAAAGAAGGCAACTCATTTAAAACTGATCTTTTTAGAAAAAGTACTGACCGCAATAGCCTTCTAAGATTTGATAATGCCCACCCTTCCTCTCTAATTAGGTCTCTTCCCTATAGCCAACTCTTACGTGTTCGTAAGATTGTCTCAGATGAGAGTATTGTAGATAAAAGGCTTGAGGAGATGGGGAATAGATTTAAAGAGAGAGGATATCCAGATAAATTAATTAATGAAGAGATCAATTTAGTGAGATCTATACCTAGATCCAATTTGTTGTCAGTAAAAGATAAAAGTAAGTCTGGGAAAACAGATGATAAAAATCAAAGATTGCTATTTGTGTCCGAATATAATTCACAGGGTTTAAAATTCAGAGAATTATTAATAAACATTGGGATGTTTTAGCTAGGTGTAATCTGAATATAGTAGAATGTGGTCTAGGAGGTCGTCTACCCAGGGTATGGAGTAGGCATCAGTAGTGGTTGTGTTGTTGAGTCTACGGCCGTCTACGCAAAATCGGGTGGTTCCATCCTGCTTGGGTACCAGTACCAACGGGGATGCCCAGGGACTGTTGGATGGCTCAATAACGTCTATATCCAGCATCTCCCCGAGCTTGCTGTGCATACTTTCCCTAGCTACTTTGGGGATCAGGTATGCCGGCTGCCGCACACTGCTAGTGTGGTGTACCCAGGGTCAGTGGAAAACATGTCTTGTTGGCTCTCTAATACCTGTCTGACCTGTTCCCTCTGCCCAATCCCTAGCCTTTCATCTAATTATATGTCCCCTATGCCTGCGGGCGCCCTATTCTGTCCGGGTAGCTCCGGCATGGGGAGACTCTCAGAGTCCTCCATGGCAGGAGTGCATATGGCGGCTACCTTCTCAGGCCTCTCTTGGTAGGCCTTCAGCATGCTCACATGAAAGGCCTGGAGGACCCATTGATCTGAACATTTGGCTACCAGGTAGGTCGTATCGCAGAGTTGCTCTACCACTTAATAGGGTCCCTGCTAGGAAGCCCTAGCTTATCTGTCTTGATTGGGTTCAGGCACAGGAGAAAATCTCAGCAGTCAGAAGAGGTAATGCACGTCACTGCAGGATCACTACCCAGGACCCCAGGCAGTATTAAAACAAGCAACGGGAGTGACAGCAGCTAACTTTAATTGAAAAGTTACATAGACAAAAAATACGGCAACATTTCGGGAGGCTATCCCTTAATCATGCCATGCCAAACAAACAAACATTACTGACTTATATACTGACATACCACTAGGTAGCGCTAATAATCATTTTGTATGTTAACTCATTCATGACCTATAAAACAGTATATTATACAATGTTACATAATTTTTCAAAATATTAAGTACACAGTCATTCTTAATAGAATAGGCAGAATAAATACTCTAACTTGAAGGACAGAATCACCATAAATTGCCCAATAAACTCATACATCAGGGAATAACTCTATTGCCTAGAAATGGGACTATAAAAACACAGACAAGTCCCAATCTTTATTTAAACCTTTAGGCTCAAGGGCCCCAAATTCATAAATCCAAAATGATTCTCTCTGCTTAAGATGTAGCTCCCTATCCCCCCCCTCTGCGTGCTACTTCAATATGGTCAATAATTTGAAATGTAAGTTGGCTAATTGAATGACCAGCTTTCAGAAAATGATTAGCTAGTGGGGCTTTTAAATTACCAGTGCAGATATTACTTTTATGTTCTATAATCCGATCTTTAGCAGATCTAGTGGACTCACCTATATAAACGCCCCCACATGAACATTTGATCATATATATTATAAATGTATTTAAACAGGTAAAAAAGCCTTTGATAGAATATATTTTACCGGTGTGGGGGTGATAAAATATGGGACCTTTGGTCATGTTACTACAACACGAGCACCCTAAGCAGGGATAACAACCCTTATTTTTTGAGGTAATATATCGGGAGCTAGTTTTGACTCTAGGGCCCACATCTGCTTTTACCAATTTCATTTGAATATTCATACCTTTTTTATAGGCTGGCATACAAACATCATGCATACTAGTGGCATTGATTTAGTATATTCGGTTTTAACATCAGATACCAAATATAATCAGGCACAAATTGATTTTTTTACACAATTGTTATTTATTATATTATATAATAACTATTTCCAGTTTCAGGATGATTTTCCAGCTGCAGGGGACTGCCATGGGTTCCAACGTCGCCCCTAACTATGCGAACATATTTATGAATTTATATGAAGAAAAATATATATTTTTCCAATAATATGTTTATTCGAAATGGCGCCACCTGGTGGCGATATATCGATGACATATTTGGAATATGGCTGGGTAAAGTTAGAACCCTAGTAGACTTTGTAAATGAGTTAAATTCATCCACCAATCATATAAAGTTTAAATTAGTCTGGAGCGAGGAATACCTAGACTTTCTTGACGTAAGAGTAAAAAAAAGAAGGCAACTCATTTAAAACTGATCTTTTTAGAAAAAGTACTGACCGCAATAGCCTTCTAAGATTTGATAATGCCCACCCTTCCTCTCTAATTAGGTCTCTTCCCTATAGCCAACTCTTACGTGTTCGTAAGATTGTCTCAGATGAGAGTATTGTAGATAAAAGGCTTGAGGAGATGGGGAATAGATTTAAAGAGAGAGGATATCCAGATAAATTAATTAATGAAGAGATCAATTTAGTGAGATCTATACCTAGATCCAATTTGTTGTCAGTAAAAGATAAAAGTAAGTCTGGGAAAACAGATGATAAAAATCAAAGATTGCTATTTGTGTCCGAATATAATTCACAGGGTTTAAAATTCAGAGAATTATTAATAAACATTGGGATGTTTTAGCTAGGTGTAATCTGAATATAGTAGAATTCCAAGTAACCCTATGCCAGCCTATAAAAAAGGTATGAGTATTCAAATGAAATTGGTAAAAGCAGATGTGGGCCCTATAGTCAAAACTAGCTCCCGATATATACCTAAAAAAATAAGGGTTGTTATCCCTGCTTAGGGTGCTCATGTTGTAGTAACATGACCAAAGGTCCCATATTTTATCACCCCCACACCAGTAAAAAATATTCTATCAAAGGCTTTTTACCTGTTTAACTACATTTATCACCCACACCAGTAAAAAATATTCTATCAAAGGCTTTTTTACCTGTTTAACTACATTTATATGAACACATGTCCGTGTGGGGGCGTTTATATAGGTGAGTCCACTGGATCTGCTAAAGATCGGATTATAAAACATAAAAGTAATATCCGCACTGGTAATTTAAAAGCCCCACTAGCTTATCATTTTCTGAAAGCTGGTCATTCAATTAGCCAACTTAAATTTCAAATTATTGACCATATTGAAGTAGCATGCAGAGGGAGGGACAGGGAGCCCCGTCTTAAGCAGAGAGAATCCTTTTGGATTTATGAATTAGTGGCCCTTGAGCCTAAAGGTTTACATAAAGATTGGGACTTTTTATAGTCCCATTTCTAGGCAATAGAGTTATTCCCTGATGTATGAGTTTATTGGGCAATTTATGGTGATTATGGTATGTCAGTATATAAGTCAGTAATGTTTGTTTGTTTGGCATGGCATGATTAAGGGATAGCCTCCCGAAACGTTGCCATATTTTTTGTCTATGTAACTTTTCAATTAAAATTAGTTGCTGTCACTCCTGTTGCTTGTTTTGATAGGGTTTAGGGCCAGGACCTTCTGCCCTACGTCTAATGTGCGGTTACGAGCATTCCTGTCGCATCACCGCTTCTGGCTACCTTGGTCAATCTGAAGGTTCTCTCGTGCTCTAGTGGTGAGGTCCTTTAATCTATCCCTGAACTCCAGGACATACCCCACAATGGAGTTCCTTCCCAAATGATCCTTCCCAGTGGGTTCTCAGTAGGTCTAGGGGCCCCCTCACCCTCCGGCCATATACTCACTCAAAGAATGAGAACCCAGTGGATTCCTGGGGCACCTTTCCGTAAGCGAACAGGAAGTGTGGCAGGTATCTTTCCCAATCTTTGTGAGAGGCCAAAAACATCCTATGCAGCTACTTCAGTGTCCCGTTAAACCTCTCACACAGCCCGTTAGTCTGGGGATGGTATGGAGAGCTCGGCAGGGGTCTGATTCTACAAAGCCTCGATAGCTGCTGGGCAGTAAACTGGGTCCCTTGGTTGGAGATAATCTCCCGGGGGAAACCCACTCTGGCGAATAACCAGAGCAGTGCATCGGCTACTGTCTCTGCCTGGATATTGGCCAGGGGGATTGTCTCCGGATATCGGTTGGCATAGTCTACTTTTGCCAGGATATACTTTTTTTCCCTGAGGGACTGGGATGGGGCAAGGGACCAACAATGTCCACAGCTACTCTGCTGAATGGTTCGTCGATGATAGGGAGGGGGTGCAGGGAGGCTTTGAAGTGGTCCCCTGTCTTCAAGAACATAAAGAGAGATACTGCACTCGTAACGCTCAAAAAATCCTTGGATTTATTTTCAACAAAGTCAGGAGGCACCTTATGTACATCTTACGTGTTTCACATAGAGTGCTTTGTCATATATATATTTATATATATATAGGTCAACACATAAATATATATGTATATCAGCCAATAGGATTTAAGCAGCTCTAATACTATTGGATGATGAATCAGCCAATAGAATGAGAGCTGCTTAAATCCTATTGGCTGATTTGAACAGCCAATAGGATTTAAGCAGCTCTCCTTCTATTGGATGATTCATCATCCAATAGAATTAGAGCTGCTTAAATCCTATTGGCTGATTTAAACAGCCAAAAGTATTTAAGCAGCTCTCATTCTATTGGCTAATTCATCATCCAATAGAATTAGAGCTGCTTAAATCCTATTGGCTGAATTGAACAGCCAATAGGAGTTTATCAGCTCTCATTCTATTGGCTGTTTCATCTCCGCCGGGATGAATATCGTTCAAGCGGGACTTCAAGAACTGTAAGTGGATCGTCTTACGGTTAGTGTTAGGTTTTTTTAAGTTTTTTTTGGGTGGGTTTTATTTTTAGATTAGGGTTTGGGCAGTAAAAGAGCTAAATGCCATTTTAAGGGCAATGCCCATACAGTAGTAGTTTATTGTAGGCTAGGTTTTTTTTTTTTTTTTCGGTGGGCTTTTTTATTTTGATAGGGCTATTAGATTAGGTGTAATTCTTTATTTTTGATAATTTCGTTTGTTATTTTCCGTAATTTAGTGTTTGTTATTTTTTGTAGTTTAGTCTATTTTATTTTTTTTATTTAGATACTTTGTAATTTTTAGAGTAGTGTTAGGATTTTTTAATGTGTAGTTTAGTTAATTTAATTGGTAGCTAGTTTAATTTTAGTTTAATAATTATATTAGTTTAAATTTTATTAGTGGTGGCGATGTCGGGAGCGTCAGATTAGGGGTTAATACATTTATTACAGTGTTTTTGCGATGTGGGAGGGGCCTCGGTTTAGGGGTTAATAGGTAGTTTATGGGTGTTAGTGTACTTTTTAACACATTAGTTATGAGTTTTATGTTACAGCTTTGTAGCGTAAAACTCATAACTACTGACTTTAGATGGCGTTATGGATCTTGTCATTTTAGAGTGTAACACACACGTTTTAGCCTCACCGCAAACTCGTAATACCAGCGCTATGGGAATCCCATGAAAAAACGTACTTTTTACGAGTGTGGTACTGACGTTGCGTTACAGGCTAAAGACTCGTAATGGCTGCAGTGCTGTTTTATTGCTGAAAATACAACATTTTCAGTGTTAAGAGCCGTAACACGCAACTCGTAATCTAGCTGATAGTAAGTGCATAAATGATATGCATATAATGCATATACTCAAAATACAATGAAAATAAAAAAATAAAAACAATTTATGAACAGTCAGCACTGCATCTCCCATAGAGCCAGCCAGTATGTATGAGTCTTGTGTTAAATAGCACACAATCTTAATTTACTGTTACTCTTTTTATATATAAAATGCTCATTTCCCATAGATCCTTTTATTATACTGTGGACTTCATTCTTCTTTTATGACATCAGAGATACCTCCCAGATTTCAAAGATTATGGCTTCATCTGTAATAAAGGTGACTTAATAATGTAGGATTTGTGGGCACTTGGAGAATACCGCCCACAGATATCCTCCACAAGACTAGGGTCCTCCCATGATATATTTAGTGAATCAGCAGCACCTAAAGATGTTGCTGACCAACCCATACCATATGGCTCCACCCTACCATTTTTCACCCCAGGCTTGTAACAGCTTATATCAACCATTTGAAATCTGGTACAGAGTTTAGACCACCCAAGAAGATAGTTCCCAAATGATAAATCCATTGAGCCTCTCTGATAAGTAGGAGTCTATCCCAGACGCCCCCTCTGTCCAATTTCGGTATGTGGTCAATCAGAGTATATTGGCTCAAAGCCACCATGTGCTTCCTTTCCACACAGTGCCGTTCTACTAGCTGGTCCGAATGTCCCTTCTCCAATGCCTGTCAAATTGCTAGTCTGTAATTGGCCATCCGCTCTCTGAGTGTCCCCTTTGTCTTGCCCACATATAATTTGGAACAGGGGCAAACCAGCAAGTATACCACATGCGTGGTAGTGCATGTTAATTGATGCTGGATGGTATACACTGATTTGGTGTGGGGATAATGAAATCTCTTTGTAGAGATCAGGCCATTGCACGTTGTGCAGCCTATACACCTATAGCTGCCTCTTATATTGATTTTCTTTTCTTTTTGGTAGCACTGTTTGGGGTCTGTTTTTACTATGAGGTCACAAAGGTTCGTGCCCCTCTTGTAGCCCACCATCCAGGGCCGGATTTCCCATTAGACACAGTAGGCATGTGCCTACAGGCGCACTGCAGTGAGGGGCGCCTGCCAGCTGCCTGTATCAACAATTAGGAGCAATGCAAAAGCCAGTTTTTTTTTTGTTGCACTTATTTCAGGCCTGGCTAGCAGTTCACAACGTCAAATGAGCCAAACAAACTCTCCTTCCCCTGAATCCCCTCTGCTCCCTTCCTCCCTCCCTCCCCCTTTCAGATGGACATATGTGTTTTTTAACCGGACCGGTGTGGTATAGGGGTGACCCGGTGTCAGGCAACTGAGAGATGTACTGCAAGCATCAGCAGGCACTGCCCCTCCTTCTCTCCCCATGCAGACTTCAAGGAAGTGATTTACTGCATGTTTTGAAGCAGACGCACAGCACCATGGACCAGAAGGTAGGGGGTCTGGCTACTGTCTAAGGTGTGGGACTGTGCTTGTCACAGAGGATAGTTAGAAACTTGCCATTAACTCACTCACCGCTGACAGCATTTTGCATATAGTGTTAGGTACATTACTTTGCAAATTTAAGCTGATCTGTTTAAACAATTGGCAGCAGCTGAAAATAAGTTTCATTTATTGTACCCAAATAGCACTATATGCTGCCAGCACTTTGTTTTAGGGACATTTAAAACTAAACAGTTAGGGGCATATTTATCAAGCTCCGTATGGAGCTTGAGGCCCCTTGTCGATCGGGTTGATTTCTGTCCGGCGCCTCAGAGCAGGTGGACAAGTTATGGAGCAGCGGTCTTTAGACCGCTGCTTCATGTCTTTAGACCGCTGCTTCATGTCTTTAGACCGCTGCTTCACGTCTTTAGACCGCTGCTTCATGTCTTTAGACCGCTGCTTCATGTCTTTAGACCGCTGCTTCACGTCTTTAGACCGCTGCTTCAAGTCTTTAGACCGCTGCTTCACGTCTTTAGACCGCTGCTTCATGTCTTTAGACCGCTGCTTCACGTCTTTAGACCGCTGCTTCACGTCTTTAGACCGCTGCTTCATGTCTTTAGACCGCTGCTTCATGTCTTTAGACCGCTGCTTCACGTCTTTAGACCGCTGCTTCACGTCTTTAGACCGCTGCTTCATGTCTTTAGACCGCTGCTTCACGTCTTTAGACCGCTGCTTCACGTCTTTAGACCGCTGCTTCATGTCTTTAGACCGCTGCTTCACGTCTTTAGACCGCTGCTTCACGTCTTTAGACCGCTGCTTCATGTCTTTAGACCGCTGCTTCACGTCTTTAGACCGCTGCTTCACGTCTTTAGACCGCTGCTTCATGTCTTTAGACCGCTGCTTAATGTCTTTAGACCGCTGCTTCACGTCTTTAGACCGCTGCTTCACGTCTTTAGACCGCTGCTTCATGTCTTTAGACCGCTGCTTCATGTCTTTAGACCGCTGCTTCACATCTTTAGACCGCTGCTTCACGTCTTTAGACCGCTGCTTCATGTCTTTAGACCGCTGCTTCATGTCTTTAGACCGCTGCTTCATGTCTTTAGACCGCTGCTTCACGTCTTTAGACCACTGCTTCACGTCTTTAGACCGCTGCTTCATGTCTTTAGACTGCTGCTTCATGTCTTTAGACCGCTGCTTCACGTCTTTAGACCGCTGCTTCACGTCTTTAGACCGCTGCTTCATGTCTTTAGACCGCTGCTTCACGTCTTTAGACCGCTGCTTCACGTCTTTAGACCGCTGCTTCATGTCTTTAGACCGCTGCTTCACGTCTTTAGACCGCTGCTTCATGTCTTTAGACCGCTGCTTCATAACTTCTGTTTCCGGCGAGCCGCTGTTCCATAACTTGTCCGCCTGCTCTGAGGCGGCGGACAGAAATCAACCTGATCGAATACGATCGGGTTGATTGACACCCCCTGCTAGCAACCGATTGACCACAAATCTGCATGGGGCGGCATTGCACCAGCAGTTCACAAGAGCTGCTGGTGCAATGATAAATGCCGACAGCGTTTGCTGTCAGCATTTATCGATGTGCAGCGGACATGATACACTACTTTGTATCATGTCCACTCGCACATTGATAAATAGGATGGGTTAATAAATTAATCTGCTAGAGCACTATTGATGTGACATCTTTATTTTACTATGTGCTGTTTCAAAAGAGAAGTATGTTAAATACATACATGCACACTCACTAAATACATACATGCACACTCACTAAATACATACATGCACACTCACTAAAGACATACATGCACACTCACTAAATACATACATGCACACTCACTAAATACATACATGCACACTCACTAAATACATACATGCACACTCACTAAAGACATACATGCACACTCACTAAATACATACATGCACACTCACTAAAGACATACATGCACACTCACTAAATACATACATGCACACGCACTAAAGACATACATGCACACTCACTAAATACATACATGCACACTCACTAAATACATACATGCACACTCACTAAAGACATACATGCACACTCACTAAAGACATACATGCACACTCACTAAAGACATACATGCACACTCACTAAATACATACATGCACACTCACTAAATACATACATGCACACTCACTAAAGACATACATGCACACTCACTAAATACATACATGCACACTCACTAAAGACATACATGCACACTCACTAAATACATACATGCACACTCACTAAATACATACATGCACACTCACTAAAGACATACATGCACACTCACTAAAGACATACATGCACACTCACTAAAGACATACATGCACACTCACTAAATACATACATGCACACTCACTAAATACATTCATGCACACTCACTAAAGACATACATGCACACTCACCAAATACATACATGCACACTCACTAAATACATACATGCACACTCACTAAAGACATACATGCACACTCACTAAATACATACATGCACACTCACTAAATACATACATGCACACTCACTAAAGACATACATGCACACTCACTAAAGACATACATGCACACTCACTAAAGACATACATGCACATTAACTAAAGACATACATTCACATTCACTAAATACATACATGCACACTCACTAAAGACATACATGCACACTCACTAAAGACATACATGCACACTCACTAAATACATACATGCACACTCACTAAATACATACATGCACACTCACTAACTACATTCATGCACACTCACTAAATACATACATGCACACTCACTAAAGACATACATGCACACTCACTAAATACATACATGCACACTCACTAAAGACATAAATGCACATGCACTAAAGACATACATGCACACTCACTAAACACATACATGCACACTCACTAAATACATACATGCACACTCACTAACTACATACATGCACACTCACTAAATACATACATGCACACTCACTAAAGACATACATGCACACGCACTAAATACATACATGCACACTCACTAAATACATACATGCACACTCACTAAAGACATACATGCACACGCACTAAAGACATACATGCACACTCACTAAAGACATACATGCACACTCACTAAATACATACATGCACACTCAATAAATACATACATGCACACTCACTAAATACATACATGCACACGCACTAAAGACATACATGCACACTCACTAAATACATACATGCACACTCACTAAATACATACATGCACACTCACTAAATACATACATGCACACGCACTAAAGACATACATGCACACTCACTAAATACATACATGCACACTCACTAAATACATACATGCACACTCACTAAAGACATACATGCACACTCACTAAATACATACATGCACACGCACTAAAGACATACATGCACACTCACTAAATACATACATGCACACTCACTAAAGACATACATGCACACTCACTAAATACATACATGCACACGCACTAAAGACATACATGCACACTCACTAAATACATACATGCACACTCACTAAAGACATATATGCACATGCACTAAAGACATACATGCACACTCACTAAATACATACATGCACACTCACTAAATACATACATGCACACGCACTAAAGACATGCATGCACACTCACTAAATACATACATGCACACTCACTAAATACATACATGCACACTCACTAAATACATTCAGGCACACGCACTAAAGACATACATGCACACTCACTAAATACATACATGCACATTCACTAAATACATACATGCACACTCAATAAAGACATACATGCACACTCAATAAAGACATACATGCACACGCACTAAAGACATACATGCACACTCACTAAAGACATACATGCACATGAACTAAAGACATACATTCACATTCACTAAATACATACATGCACACTCACTAAAGACATACATGCACACTCACTAAAGACATACATGCACACTCACTAAATACATACATGCACACTCACTAAAGACATACATGCACACTCACTAAATACATACATGCACACTCACTAACTACATTCATGCACACTCACTAAATACATACATGCACACTCACTAAAGACATACATGCACACTCACTAAATACATACATGCACACTCACTAAAGACATAAATGCACATGCACTAAAGACATACATGCACACTCACTAAACACATACATGCACACTCACTAAATACATACATGCACACTCACTAACTACATACATGCACACTCACTAAATACATACATGCACACTCACTAAAGACATACATGCACACGCACTAAATACATACATGCACACTCACTAAATACATACATGCACACTCACTAAAGACATACATGCACACGCACTAAAGACATACATGCACACTCACTAAAGACATACATGCACACTCACTAAATACATACATGCACACACACTAAAGACATACATGCACACTCACTAAAGACATACATGCACACTCACTAAATACATACATGCACACGCACTAAAGACATACATGCACACTCACTAAATACATACATGCACACTCACTAAAGACATATATGCACATGCACTAAAGACATACATGCACACTCACTAAATACATACATGCACACTCACTAAATACATACATGCACACGCACTAAAGACATGCATGCACACTCACTAAATATATACATGCACACTCACTAAATACATACATGCACACTCACTAAATACATTCAGGCACACGCACTAAAGACATACATGCACACTCACTAAATACATACATGCACATTCACTAAATACATACATGCACACTCAATAAAGACATACATGCACACTCAATAAAGACATACATGCACACGCACTAAAGACATACATGCACACTCACTAAAGACATACATGCACACTCACTAAATACATACATGCACACGCACTAAAGACATACATGCACACTCACTAAATACATACATGCACACTCACTAAATATATACATGCACACTCACTAAAGACATACATGCACACTCACTAAATACATACATGCACACGCACTAAATACATACATGCACACTCACTAAATACATACATGCACACTCACTAAATACATACATGCACACGCACTAAAGACATACATGCACACTCACTAAATACATACATGCACACTCAATAAAGACATATATGCACACGCACTAAAGACATACATGCACACTCACTAAATACATACATGCACACGCACTAAAGACATACATGCACACTCACTAAATACATACATGCACACTCACTAAATACATACATGCACACTCACTAAAGACATACATGCACACTCAATAAATACATACATGCACACTCACTAAAGACATACATGCACACTCACTAAAGACATACATGCACACTCACTAAATACATACATGCACACTCACTAAAGACATACATGCACACTCACTAAATACATAGATGCACACTCACTAAATACATCCATGCACACTCACTAAAGACATGCATGTACACTCACTAAATACATACATGTACACTCACTAAATACATACCGGCACACTCACTAAATACATACATGCACACTCACAAAATACATACATGCACACTCACTAAAGACATACATGCACACTCACTAAATACATACATGCACACTCACTAAATGCATAGATGCACACTCACTAAATACATCCATGCACACTTACTAAAGACATACATGTACATTCACTAAATACATACATGTACACTCACTAAAGACATACATGCACACTCACTAAATACATACATGCACACGCACTAAATACATAGATGCACACTCACTAAATACATCCATGCACACACACTGATACATACATGTATACTCACTAAATACATACATGCACACTCACTAAATACATACATGTACACTCACTAAAGACATACATGCACACTCACTAAATACATACATGCACACTCACTAAATACATACATGTTCACTCACTAAATACATACATGCACACTCACTAAATATATAGATGCACACTCACTAAATACATCCATGCACACTCACTAAAGACATACATGTACACTCACTAAATACATACATGTACACTCACTAAATACATACATGCACACTCACTAAATACATACATGCACACTCACTAAATACATACATGTACACTCACTAAATACATACATGCACACTCACTAAATACGTACATGTACACTCACTAAAGACATACATGCACACTCACTAAAGACATATATGCACACGCACTAAAGACATACATGCACACTCACTAAATACATACATGCACACTCACTAAATACATACATGCACACCCACTAAAGACATACATGCACACTCACTAAATACATACATGCACACTCACTAAAGACATACATGCACACTCACTAAAGACATACATGCACACTCACTAAATACATCCATGCACACTCACTAAAGACATGCATGTACACTCACTAAATACATACATGTACACTCACTAAATACATACCGGCACACTCACTAAATACATACATGCACACTCACAAAATACATACATGCACACTCACTAAAGACATACATGCACACTCACTAAATACATACATGCACACTCACTAAATACATACATGCACACTCACTAAAGACATACATGCACACTCACTAAAGACATACATGCACACTCACTAAATACATACATGCACACGCACTAAAGACATACATGCACACTCACTAAAGACATACATGCACACTCACTAAATACATACATGCACACGCACTAAAGACATACATGCACACTCACTAAATACATACATGCACACTCACTAAAGACATATGCACACGCACTAAAGACATACATGCACACTCACTAAATACATACATGCACACTCACTAAATACATACATGCACATGCACTAAAGACATACATGCACACTCACTAAATACATACATGCACACTCACTAAATACATACATGCACACTCACTAAATACATACATGCACACTCACTAAATACATACATGCACATGCACTAAAGACATACATGCACACTCACTAAATACATACATGCACACTCACTAAATATATACATGCACACTCACTAAAGACATACATGCACACTCACTAAATACATACATGCACACGCACTAAAGACATACATGCACACTCACTAAATACATACATGCACACTCACTAAATACATACATGCACACGCACTAAATACATACATGCACACTCAATAAAGACATATATGCACACGCACTAAAGACATACATGCACACTCACTAAATACATACATGCACACTCACTAAATACATACATGCACACGCACTAAAGACATACATGCACACTCACTAAATACATACATGCACACTCACTAAATACATACATGCACACTCACTAAAGACATACATGCACACTCAATAAATACATACATGCACACTCACTAAAGACATACATGCACACTCACTAAATACATACATGCACACTCACTAAAGACATACATGCACACTCACTAAATACATAGATGCACACTCACTAAATACATCCATGCACACTCACTAAAGACATGCATGTACACTCACTAAATACATACATGTACACTCACTAAATACATACCGGCACACTCACTAAATACATACATGCACACTCACAAAATACATACATGCACACTCACTAAAGACATACATGCACACTCACTAAATACATACATGCACACTCACTAAATGCATAGATGCACACTCACTAAATACATCCATGCACACTTACTAAAGACATACATGTACACTCACTAAATACATACATGTACACTCACTAAAGACATACATGCACACTCACTAAATACATACATGCACACTCACTAAATACATAGATGCACACTCACTAAATACATCCATGCACACTCACTGATACATACATGTATACTCACTAAATACATACATGCACACTCACTAAATACATACATGTACACTCACTAAAGACATACATGCACACTCACTAAATACATACATGCACACTCACTAAATACATACATGCACACTCACTAAAGACATACATGTACACTCACTAAATACATACATGTACACTCACTAAATACATACATGCACACTCACTAAATACATACATGCACACTCACTAAATACATGCATGTACACTCACTAAATACATACATGCACACTCACTAAATACGTACATGTACACTCACTAAAGACATACATGCACACTCACTAAAGACATATATGCACACGCACTAAAGACATACATGCACACTCACTAAATACATACATGCACACTCACTAAATACATACATGCACACGCACTAAAGACATACATGCACACTCACTAAATACATACATGCACACTCACTAAATACATACATGCACACTCACTAAAGACATACATGCACACTCACTAAAGACATACATGCACACTCACTAAATACATAGATGCACACTCACTAAATACATCCATGCACACTCACTAAAGACATGCATGTACACTCACTAAATACATACATGTACACTCACTAAATACATACCGGCACACTCACTAAATACATACATGCACACTCACAAAATACATACATGCACACTCACTAAAGACATACATGCACACTCATTAAATACATACATGCACACTCACTAAATACATACATGCACACTCACTAAAGACATACATGCACACTCACTAAAGACATACATGCACACTCACTAAATACATACATGCACACGCACTAAAGACATACATGCACACTCACTAAAGACATACATGCACACTCACTAAATACATACATGCACACGCACTAAAGACATACATGCACACTCACTAAATACATACATGCACACTCACTAAAGACATATGCACACGCGCTAAAGACATACATGCACACTCACTAAATACATACATGCACACTCACTAAATACATACATGCACATGCACTAAAGACATACATGCACACTCACTAAATACATACATGCACACTCACTAAATACATACATGCACACTCACTAAATACATACATGCACATGCACTAAAGACATACATGCACACTCACTAAATACATACATGCACACTCACTAAATATATACATGCACACTCACTAAAGACATACATGCACACTCACTAAATACATACATGCACACGCACTAAATACATACATGCACACTCACTAAATACATACATGCACACTCACTAAATACATACATGCACACGCACTAAAGACATACATGCACACTCACTAAATACATACATGCACACTCAATAAAGACATATATGCACACGCACTAAAGACATACATGCACACTCACTAAATACATACATGCACACTCACTAAATACATACATGCACACGCACTAAAGACATACATGCACACTCACTAAATACATACATGCACACTCACTAAATACATACATGCACACTCACTAAAGACATACATGCACACTCACTAAAGACATACATGCACACTCACTAAATACATAGATGCACACTCACTAAATACATCCATGCACACTCACTAAAGACATGCATGTACACTCACTAAATACATACATGTACACTCACTAAATACATACCGGCACACTCACTAAATACATACATGCACACTCACAAAATACATACATGCACACTCACTAAAGACATACATGCACACTCATTAAATACATACATGCACACTCACTAAATACATACATGCACACTCACTAAAGACATACATGCACACTCACTAAAGACATACATGCACACTCACTAAATACATACATGCACACGCACTAAAGACATACATGCACACTCACTAAAGACATACATGCACACTCACTAAATACATACATGCACACGCACTAAAGACATACATGCACACTCACTAAATACATACATGCACACTCACTAAAGACATATGCACACGCGCTAAAGACATACATGCACACTCACTAAATACATACATGCACACTCACTAAATACATACATGCACATGCACTAAAGACATACATGCACACTCACTAAATACATACATGCACACTCACTAAATACATACATGCACACTCACTAAATACATACATGCACATGCACTAAAGACATACATGCACACTCACTAAATACATACATGCACACTCACTAAATATATACATGCACACTCACTAAAGACATACATGCACACTCACTAAATACATACATGCACACTCACTAAAGACATACATGCACACTCACTAAAGACATACATGCACACTCACTAAATACATACATGCACACGCACTAAAGACATACATGCACACTCACTAAATACATACATGCACACTCACTAAATATATACATGCACACTCACTAAAGACATACATGCACACTCACTAAATACATACATGCACACGCACTAAATACATACATGCACACTCACTAAATACATACATGCACACTCACTAAATACATACATGCACACTCACTAAATACATACATGCACACGCACTAAAGACATACATGCACACTCACTAAATACATACATACACACTCACTAAATATATAGATGCACACTCACTAAATACATCCATGCACACTCACTAAAGACATACATGTACACTCACTAAATACATACATGTACACTCACTAAATACATCCATGCACACTCACTAAATACATCCATGCACACTCACTAAATACATACATGTTCACTCACTAAATACATACATGCACACTCACTAAATACATACATGTACACTCACTAAAGACATACATGCACACTCACTAAAGACATACATGCACACTCACTAAAGACATACATGCACACTCACTAAATACATGCAGGCACATTACACTATACTCACACACACAAACAGTACACACACTACACACAAAAACATGCATGTTACAAATATTAAGTACTATTTAGTTTTAATAATAAATATTATGTTCTTATGACACTAGATTAAGAAGCATATGTAATATATATACAGGTATATATATCTGATGTTATAGCTCCACATTACAAAAAAAAAACATTAGGGGAATGACACCACGAGTTATAACTTTCACATTCACTTCTATTATCTAATTTGCTTTGCGCTCTTGGGGGTCGATCCGATAAAAATCGTCGCCCGCAAAAGCCGGCGGCGCCAATAATTGCGCGGATTTGGTATCCTATATACGGCGTAACCTAGAAGTTACGCGCGTATATTTCTGCCGTCGCCCGCAGTTTTTTGGGCCATAGGCAGGTATACCAAACCCGCGCAGTTTGGTATCCAATATGCAGCGTAAGGACTTACGTGGCGAAAATGGAGAAAACTTACTCCATTTTCACCTCGCCACAAAAAGCAGCCGTAAGAAGCCTTACGCTGACTATTGCAGCCCCGTAACTCCCTAAACTAACTAGAAAATAAACCTAACACCTAACGCATGCGCAATGTCTATCTCCCTGTCAACCGCGATCCCCCCCCCCCCCCCGAAATCCCTAATAAAGTTATTACCCCCTAAACCGCCGCTCCCGGACCCCGCCGCCATCTACATAAACTAACCCCCTACTGTGAGCCTCTAAAACCGCCGCCATCTACCTTATCTATCCCCTAATCTGACCCCTTACACCGCCGCCACCTATATAAAAATTATTAACCCCTAATCTAATCCCCCTATACCGCCGCCAGCTATATTAATATTATTAACCCCTAATTTAATCTACCTACCCCGCCGCCAGCTATATTATCTATATTAACCCTAAGTATATTATAGTTAATATAGTTATTACATTATATATATTAACTATATTAACCCTAATTATATTAGGGTTAATATAGTTACTATAGTATTTATATTAACTATATTAACTCTATCTAACACTAACACCCCTAACTATATTTATATTAAATTAATCTAATTAATTTATAAACTAAAATATTCCTATTTAAATCTAAATACTTACCTATAAAATAAACCCTAAGATAGCTACAATATAATTAATAATTACATTGTAGCTATGTTAGGGTTAATATTTATTTTACAGGTAAATAGTTAATTATTTTAACTAGGTATAATAGATATTAAATAGTTATTAACTATTTAATATCTACCTAGTTAAAATAATTACCCAATTACCTGTAAAATAAATCCTAACCTAAGTTATAAATACACCTACACTATCAATAAATTAAATAAACTACAAACATCTATCTAAAAATACAATTAAATTAACTAAACTAAATTACAAAAAAAAACAAACACTAAATTACAAAAAATAAAAAAAAGATTACAAGATTTTTAAGCTAATTACACCTATTCTAAGCCCCCTAATAAAATAATAAACCCCCAAAATAAAAAAAATTCCCTGCCCTATTCTAAATTCAACAAATTTCAAAGCTCTTTACCTTACCAGCCCTTAAAAGGGCCTTTTGTGGGGCATGCCCCAAAGAATTCAGCTCTTTTGCATTCAACAAATACAATCCCCCCCCCCCCCCATTACAACCCACCACCCACATACCCCTATTCTAAACCCACCCAAACCCCCCTTAAAAAAGCCTAACACTACCCCCCTGAAGATCTCCCTACCTTGTCTTCACCACACCGGGCCGAACTCCTGATCCGATCCGGGCGATGTCGTCCTCCAAGCGGCAAAGAAGAATTCTTCCTCCGGCGATGTCATCCTCCAAGCGGCAAAGAAGAATTCTTCCTCCGGCGACGTCTTCCTCCAAGCGGCAGCAAAGTCTTCATTCTTCCGGCGGCATCTTCAATCTTCTTTCTTCGCTCCGCCGCCGCGGAGCATCCATCCCGGCCGACTGCTAAACTTGGAATGAGGTACCTTTAAATGACGTCATCCAAGATGGCGTCCGCCATCGGAACAGCCAATAGAATGCGAGCTCAATCTGATTGGCTGATTGGATCAGCCAATCGGATTGAACTTGAATCTGATTGGCTGATTCAATCAGCCAATCAGATTTTTTTAACTTAATTCCGATTGGCTGATAGAATCCTATCAGCCAATCGGAATTCGGCGGACGCCATCTTGGATGACGTCATTTAAAGGTACCTCATTCCAAGTTTAGCAGTCGGCCGGGATGGATGCTCCGCGGCGGCGGAGCGAAGAAAGAAGATTGAAGATGCCGCCGGAAGAATGAAGACTTTGCTGCCGCTTGGAGGAAGACGTCGCCGGAGGAAGAATTCTTCTTTGCCGCTTGGAGGATGACATCGCCGGAGGAAGAATTCTTCTTTGCCGCTTGGAGGACGACATCGCCCGGATCGGATCAGGAGTTCGGCCCGGTGTGGTGAAGACAAGGTAGGGAGATCTTCAGGGGGGTAGTGTTAGGCTTTTTTAAGGGGGGTTTGGGTGGGTTTAGAATAGGGGTATGTGGGTGGTGGGTTGTAATGGGGGGGGGGATTGTATTTGTTGAATGCAAAAGAGCTGAATTCTTTGGGGCATGCCCCACAAAAGGCCCTTTTAAGGGCTGGTAAGGTAAAGAGCTTTGAAATTTGTTGAATTTAGAATAGGGCAGGGAATTTTTTTTATTTTGGGGGTTTATTATTTTATTAGGGGGCTTAGAATAGGTGTAATTAGCTTAAATATCTTGTAATCTTTTTTTTATTTTTTGTAATTTAGTGTTTGTTTGTTTTTGTAATTTAGTTTAGTTAATTTAATTGTATTTTTAGATAGATGTTAGTAGTTTATTAAATTTATTGATAGTGTAGGTGTATTTGTAACTTAGGTTAGGATTTATTTTACAGGTAATTGGGTAATTATTTTAACTAGGTAGATATTAAATAGTTAATAACTATTTAATATCTATTATACCTAGTTAAAATAATTAACAATTTACCTGTAAAATAAATATTAACCCTAACATAGCTACAATGTAATTATTAATTATATTGTAGCTATCTTAGGGTTTATTTTATAGGTAAGTATTTAGATTTAAATAGGAACATTTTAGTTTATAAATGAATTAGATTAATTTAATATAAATTTAGTTAGGGTTAGATAGAGTTAATATAGTTAATATAAATACTATAGTAACTATATTAACTATATTAACCCTAATATAATTAGGGTTAATATAGTTAATATATATAATGTAATACCTATATTAACTATAATATACTTAGGGTTAATATAGATAATATAGCTGGCGGCAGGGTAGGTAGATTAAATTAGGGGTTAATCATTTTAATAGAGATGGCGGCGGTGTAAGGGGCTTACATTAGGGGTTAATCATTTTAATATAGATGGCGGCGGTGTTAGGGGCTCACTTTAGGGGGTTATAGATATAATATAGCTGGCGGCGGGGTACGGGAGCGGCGGTTTAGGGGTTAATAACTTTATTAGGTTGCGGCGGGGTACGGGAGCGGCGGTTTAGGGGTTAATAGCATTTTTATTGTTAGGCTAGTGAGGGGGGATAGCGGATAGAGGGTTAGACAGTGCGGGCTATGTTAGGGAGGCGTGTTAGACAGTGCGGGCTATGTTAGGGAGGCGTGTTAGACAGTGCGGGCTATGTTAGGGAGGCGTGTTAGACAGTGCGGGTGTTTTAAACTTTAGTCAGGTTTTATAGGCGCCGGCAGATTCTAACGTGGCGCAAGTCACTGGCGACGCCAGAAATTTGTACTTACGCAGATTTCTGGACATCGCTGGTTTGTCAGACTTACGGCACGTTAGCATCTGACGGCGACCTATATGGGATGGCTCGAGTTGCGAGCTGAAACTGCGGGCGACGCCGGTTCCCTCGCTTGCGCCGCAAACTGCGATCGATATCGGATCGCGCCCCTGCTATCCTTTGTTGAAAAGAATATCCAGGTAGGCTCACAAGCTGGGACCTAGCTGCTGAATGGTGGCTGCACATATATGCCTCTTGTCACTGGCTTATTGATGCATTTAGCTAATTCCCAGTAATGCATTGCTGCTCCTTCAATAAAGGATTCCAAGAAAATTAAGCAAAATTGATAATAGATGTAAATTGAAAAGTTGTTTAAAATATAATGCTCTATCTGAATTATGTTAAGTTTCAAGTCCGTTTAAGGATGGAATAGCTTATCTACAGTTTAAAAAGCATTTTTCATTGTGCAATTCAAGTATGTTTTCAATAGATTTGTTCTCATTTTGCTGAAGTGAATTATAATTAAAGGGACAGTAAAGTCAAAATTAAATTTTAATGATTCAGATAGAGCATGCAACTTTCCAATTTACTTCTGTTATCAAATTTGATTTGTTCTTGGTATCTTTTATTGAAGAGTAAAACTAGGTAGACTGATAGGAGCTCAGGAATGTGCACGTGTCTTTAGTACTCTATGGCAGCTGTGTTTTGCAGCATTATTTTATTTGTAGCTTTGTTATAAAAAAAAATGTAAAACAAAATTCTTCACTTTTTTCACTTTTTTTGTGTGTGTGTGGGGGGGGGGGGCGCTTCATGTTTTTGTGCCTACAGGCTCCTGAGATGTTAATCCGGTTAATGTTTACTGAAGTGGAGTTTTGGGTCGGATGGCAATATAGGCCAATGCCTTCTAAGAATTCTGCCAGTATTTCTAGAACCTGATTGTTCTTAACTATGTAAGGTCCCTTTAAATAGAGGCCAGAACACAGCTCTCATACAGCAGTGATCAAGCGTGTCTATACACGCGAAACATGTCTGCGGTTTGCTCAGCTGTGACCCCGACCTCTTGCTATGGGAGCGTTTGCTCTGAATTTGTTTTTACTGATGTCCCAATAAATTTCTACCTTTTAATTTTGGATGCCTCAAGGAAGTCCTTCTTTAATATACATTTACATCTCTCCACTTAACGGTGCATGTTGCCTGATTGACCTCCTGCCCTGTGTAGCCCGGAAGTACACTGTGGATTTACTGTTTGCCTTGTGCGCCGGAAAACGGAGGCGCGTCTGTCTGGGCTCCAGGAACGCTGGTCTCTGAAAAGAAGAAAGTAACTACAGGGAGTGCAGAATTATTAGGCAAGTTGTATTTTTGAGGATTAATTTTATTATTGAACAACAACCATGTTCTCAATGAACCCAAAACACTCATTAATATCAAAGCTGAATAGTTTTGGAAGTAGTTTTTAGTTTGTTTTTAGTTATAGCTATTTTAGGGGGATATCTGTGTGTGCAGGTGACTATTACTGTGCATAATTATTAGGCAACTTAACAAAAAACAAATATATACCCATTTCAATTATTTATTTTTACCAGTGAAACCAATATAACATCTCAACATTCACAAATATACATTTCTGACATTCAGAAACAAAACAAAAACAAATCAGTGACCAATATAGCCACCTTTCTTTGCAAGGACACTCAAAAGCCTGCCATCCATGGATTCTGTCAGTGTTTTGATTTGTTCACCATCAACATTGCGTGCAGCAGCAACCACAGCCTCCCAGACACTGTTCAGAGAGGTGTACTGTTTTCCCTCCTTGTAAATCTCCCATTTGATGATGGACCACAGGTTCTCAATGGGGTTCAGATCAGGTGAACAAGGAGGCCATGTCATTAGATTTTCTTCTTTTATACCCTTTCTTGCCAGCCACGCTGTGGAGTACTTGGACGCGTGTGATGGAGCATTGTCCTGCATGAAAATCATGTTTTTCTTGAAGGATGCAGACTTCTTCCTGTACCACTGCTTGAAGAAGGTGTCTTCCAGAAACTGGCAGTAGGACTGGGAGTTGAGCTTGACTCCATCCTCAACCCGAAAAGGCCCCACAAGCTCATCTTTGATGATACCAGCCCAAACCAGTACTCCACCTCCACCTTGCTGGCATCTGAGTTGGACTGGAGCTCTCTGCCCTTTACCAATCCAGACACGGGCCCATCCATCTGGCCCATCAAGACTCACTCTCATTTCATCAGTCCATAAAACCTTAGAAAAATCAGTCTTGAGATATTTCTTGGCCCAATCTTGACGTTTCAGCTTGTGTGTCTTGTTCAGTGGTGGTCGTCTTTCAGCCTTTCTTACCTTGGCCATGTCTCTGAGTATTGCACACCTTGTGCTTTTGGGCACTCCAGTGATGTTGCAGCTCTGAAATATGGCCAAACTGGTGGCAAGTGGCATCTTGGCAGCTGCACGCTTGACTTTTCTCAGTTCATGGGCAGTTATTTTGCGCCTTGGTTTTTCCACACGCTTCTTGCGACCCTGTTGACTATTTTGAATGAAACGCTTGATTGTTCGATGATCATGCTTAAGAAGCTTTGCAATTTTAAGAGTGCTGCATCCCTCTGCAAGATATCTCACTATTTTTGACTTTTCTGAACCTGTCAAGTCCTTCTTTTGACCCATTTTGCCAAAGGAAAGGAAGTTGCCTAATAATTATGCACACCTGATATAGGGTGTTGATGTTATTAGACCACACCCCTTCTCATTACAGAGATGCACATCACCTAATATGCTTAATTGGTAGTAGGCTTTCGAGCCTATACAGCTTGGAGTAAGACAACATGCATAAAGAGGATGATGTGGTCAAAATACTCATTTGCCTAATAATTCTGCACTCCCTGTAATAATTCTGCACTCCCGGTAAAGCACGAGCCCCAGCAGTCGGTAAGCACCACTTTCTATGTTCTATTGTTTGGTATGTCCGTTTGGGTTTGTGGCAGCAAGACCGAATAGGGGGTATTACTGATATAAACGTGCAGGTGTTATTAAGCATTGTGGATGTGTGCGTGGCTGAAGATAACATATGAGACGTATACAACACCGGTATCTAACTTTTATTGTGACTTACAATAAGGACATTTTTTACTTCCAAAAGATATAAAGGAATCAGTTTGTGGCATTCATTTATACACACTCTAGCATTTTTGTGTGATTATTTGTATTTATATTGGGACACGGTACACAGTGGGAATAACATGACTGACCCTCACAGTGCCTTTGTATTTAAGGACTTAACAGCTACGTTAGAGACCTATGAACAGGATGTGGATCATATTTTATTGGAGAATGATAATACACTTGATGGTCTGTTCTTTCAAATAGATGAATTAAGACGCAGAGACATTAAACTTGACTTGGACATAAAAACCTTTTTATTATATATGAGACAAAAAAGAATGCCCAGAGGATTGAGGATAAGAAAATTTCCATCTTTTCTTGTCACAGATGCGGAGTTTATAAAGAAATGGAATAAGATATTAGATGACTGTTCATTTGCTCTGATGGAACTTTTGATCACCTACAAAAAACAGCAGATACTTGAATCTATTAAACATATTGAAAGTGTACAAATTGATTTACAGAAATTTCAAACAGATAGGAAATTTGAATCCTATGACAAGAAATTTGAGGATAATATGGCCAAATTTACCAAGGAATTATGGGAGTTTAAAAAACAAAAGCTGTCAAGGGATAAAAGAGATTATGAATTCAATAAGGTGTACAAGTGGCAGAGTTCAGGGAGGTATCCACATCATCAGAATCAGTCAAATAAAAATAAAACAGACATACTACCTAAGAAAAATGTGAAAAAAGTGCAGTTTGCTGAGACTGATTATGAAGTGGATACCTCAGACCATGATTCAAACGAGGAAATAGTTGATATTTCAGGTATGTCAGCCAACTCAGGAGGTGGTATCTGTGCCAAAAAAACGAATGGCGCATGGATTCAAAGCAAAAAAGAAAAAAACTAGAAGGGGCAGTAGGGGGAGAGGTAAAAACAAGAGGAGGCAGAACAAGATACCAGACACGAACACAGACCAAGAAATACATATAAAAAATGTAGTCAATCTGTCTAAACATGAGTTGACAGTGGCAGAAAGAGAGGTGCTTAGTCTGGGACTTGGATATGCGCCTACTGCACATTTTGACCTGTTCGGCACCATCCATGATGTAAATAAATTTGTAAGAAAATTAACTCTTAAACAACACTTTGCAGGACACATGGATGGTGCCAACCAGGTTGATGATATAGTGGAGCAGAAACAAAATCCTAATAAAGATTTTCTATCTTTTAGTGAACAGTGCCTGGTATTGGATCTCACCTCCATGCTTGATGATAACTCAGATATAGAAACACAAAATACAGTCCTCACCTTTAGGCCTAGTATGCAAAAAAGTATATTCTACCCAGTAAACAGTAGAAGCAAAAGCATTGACATATTTCAACGCACAGTAGAGCGGAAGTTGAAAAATCTGTCTGACAACTTAGGTACAAAAAAAGGGTACAAACAACATCTTTCACATAACCTAACGGTAGAACAAAGAAAAGCCCTAGATACATTAAAATCTAATAATAACATTATAATTAAAGAGTCAGATAAGGGCGGTAACGTAGTTATCATGGATCATAAATACTATGTGGCAGAGGCCCTACGCCAGTTAAATGATGAGGAGGTATATACTAAACTTACCTTCAATCCCACAATGAAATTTAAAACTAAATTAAAGGATATTCTTGAACTAGGTAAACAGGCAGGTGCCTTTAAGGAGGGACATTTTGATACCTTGCTTCCACAGGCACCCCTTACACCAATTT